>NW_007078615.1:0-16651 GCF_000164805.1 Carlito syrichta | reverse complement strand
AACAAAAAAAAAAAAAAAAAAAAAAAAAACTCAAGAAAAAAAGAGACTACAAGCAAGAAATAAAGGAACAGAGCTTAAATAACTTATTAGGCATATCAAATTGTCCAGTATGTGTAATTTAAGTAACAAAAAAAAAAAACAACATGAACAGAATCATGGAAAAAATATGTGAAAAAAATAGCAATTACAAATTCTCAAATTTGATAAATAATCCAAAACAAATCAGTGAATTTCAAGTAAAATAAATGAAAAGAAAATTACTTAGGCCTGTAAAAGCTGTCTAACTAAAAACAAAAGTTTTAAAAAAATATAGAATTCTCACAGAAATTTTTTTAAAGTGTTATATAAGCATTGCATACTGTAGAAAAATAATGTAATTAAACTAACATACATTATATCCTTTACCCATTGTTTTTCTCCTGGATATTCTTCAAAGTCTCTAATCAAATTTCAGCTCATTGATTTTTAGTATGGTTCTTCCATTGCCTCAAACAATCTTATCAGAAGATCTTATTGTATATTATTTCATTTGTATGTTCATCAATTGTCAGAGTTTGAAATGCCAACTGCAAAGCAACATGAATGAAGAAAATGGTTAGAGTTTTCCAACCTTTTATGAAAACCCAGGTTTTCTTCCTTTTATGGTTCTGTTAAAACAGAAGAATCATCATCTCACAATAGTGAATGCTCTTCCAACCTTATCTGTGATGTCATAAGAATTGTACTATAATAGTATAAAATTGAAAAATACATCTTTAAAATGGGTGACATGGCTTTATTGTGATAAATAAAGCATTTGGGAATTGACCACATAAATTTAATTTCTTTTTTTTTTTCAATTTTTAATATTTTGTTTTTATTCAAGAGTTTACTCACAGGCAGCACTTTAAAATTAGACTTTTTAAATTAAAGGCCAAAACTAAAAAATTTTGCAAATATGACATTGCTTAAAAGAATGAACGTCTTAATAATTTAAACTCTAAAATGTTCATCCTGTGGAGTTAAAGTCTTTATACACAAAATGTGTAAGATTGGTATCATTTAACATAAACAAGTGAAAAACCACAAATGGTGAGTAAATTTGTCAATAAGATAAGCATTAGTTTTAGCCTTCCAGTGTATGAAAACCAGCAAGTATACAACAAGTATTAACTTCATATTCTTATTATTACTAACAGTAAGACATATCATACATGTAATATACACCCAACTGGTTAAAATCAACATTACATGGACAAGTTTGTACGTTATCTTAATGTTTATATTTAAATTTAATATTTTTTCTAATTGGAAACTAGATAATTTCTTTATTCTTTTTTATACCATTCCTTGCTTATCCTCAATAAATTGCAGTGACTCTTTTTAAAGGGAAATTCTCAGACCATACCAATAAACACTTGATTAGGAACAACAGCAAACCACAATTTTAGTATAAAAGATTTTTTCAAGATATATAAAAAATACATCTTTTGATAAGTAGATGCGTTTATAAAATCTAAGTGAAATGTAAAGCTGTTGAAGAAGCTATTTTATAATTGGCATCAATTTTCAATTTATGATTTTAATGCAGACATGTGATATAAATATTGGATTCAGGTTTTATTGTGCAACTATGAATTTATTTTCCATTTATTTCAATTGCAAACACATATGAGATGAGTCACTATACACAGCTATCATTTTCTGTAATACCACAGCCTTGCCAGTTTGAAAGTCAGATGTTGGCAGAGATTCACTAACTTGAAACTTCATCCATAAGGCACTTTCAAACTTATGTAAAGAAATATTTCTTAGAACACGAGAATTTTCTTATATTCTTCAGATCAAGAGGATAATATATCAGGAACTTATCAGATCAAACCACACAAAGTACTTTGAGACGAATTCAAGCTGAAGTATCTAAATGTATTTATTGATGTAGTAATATTAATTAAAAATAGAGAGTTGCAGTTTTAGCTTGAAGATGCAGACAGCTGAAAAAAAGAGTTACAAAAATTTTAAAAACTAGAACAAATAGCAAAAAAAAAAAAAAAAAGACTTTTGTGGAACCCATCAATTTGTAAAAACTGATTCCAAATGTTGAGAGAGACAGGTAACGACAGAGGGACATGACCTCATAATCTGCCTATCAGCATTCATGCTTCCAAATGCTATCGAGTTAGCAGGAATATTAAGCTAGAATGTTTTAACAGATTATTACAGTCCAAGTGTGAGTTAGTTTGAGAGTAAAGCTCCTGAGAGATGTAGACACTCTTGCAGGATTTTTCTCCAAAAAGTTTACCATATGAGCACACAAAAAAATCTGGATGATTTCTTATTGCACCTCTCCAGGGGTGCTGGCTAAAGAAAGAGAATAACAGTCACTTCCTAAACCGCACCTTCCCTCTCTTCACTATGCAGCAAAAGTATTGATATCCAAGAGAAAGATCATGAAAAACTGTAGCCTATGAAAACTATTAGAAACTTTGTTATCTTCGGGAGAGAGTCTACCTTCAATAATCTACCCAGACCAATTTCTTTTAAAAATCCCCCTAAGTAATAGTACCTTTAGTTGTTTAAAAGAGAGGAATATCAGCCGGGCTCAGTGGCTCAGCCTGTAATCCCGTGCCTTTGGGAGGCTGAGGTGAGTGGATTGCCTGAGCCCGTGGGTTCGAGACCAGCCTGGACAACCTGGCGAGACTTCATCTCGACAATAAATCAAAATTAGCTGGGCATGGTAGCACGTGCCTGTAGTTCCAGCTACTTGGAAGGCTGAGGCAGAAGGATTGCAGGAGCCCAGAAGGTCGAGGCTGCGGTGGCCGGAAGCCGCCACTGCACTCCTATCTGGGTGACAGAGTGAGACTCCAACTCGGAAAAAAAAAAAAAAAAAAAAAAGACAGGAATATCAACACTTTACCTTGTAGAAATTATGAATATCCATTGTAGCTAGGGGAGAAGGGGAAATACAGGGGATATTTACTTTGTTCATTGACAAAGGGCAGGATAACATGATAGGTTTCTAATTATATTCAGAGAAGGAACAGAAAACCTGTAAAGACAATATTTACAAGACCCAGATTTAGTGCTTGCTTTTAAGACTAAAGATTAATCACAACATCAAAAGATTTCCTCTGTCCACTCAAATTATCATATTAACAAGTGTCAAATAAAATTATTTTATCTGTGGAATGCAGTTAGGAAAGCCTCAGGAAACAGACCCTCTCAGATTGACTTCAATGGGGGATTGCACAGTGCTACACTAATCACAGTGAAAATGATAATTTTTTTTAAACCAAATATCTGGAAATTGTTTAAGCACAAACAACAAATGAACAAACTTCTATTCAAGAAAAACTATGAAAAGAAAGGCAAGTGCATATGGTAGATCCAAGAGTAGTTCTTCCTTCTCTCTCAGCTCAGTGCTCAGTACAATTCACAGTTATCCACTACAGTTTGCTGGAGCTAAAAACAAAGAGCTTTCTCTTACCCTAGCTCCCTGCTTGAAAGATTTCTTCCTAGGAGGAGCAAAATTTTAACATGTGGTATCCTGCCCTTAGCTGGTCATTGATAGGCTTTCTTCTTCTGCCTAACTACCACCTGTGAAATGGAGACTACCTTTTATGTGGCGTTTCTAGAACACTGGAAATCTAATAGTCTTTCCTAGGCTTATGAGATGATGATTCCACACTAGGAGAGGCAAAGGAAAGCCCGTCACAAGGCTTTGAGCCCTAGAGGAGACTGTCACTCAGAAAGAAGTTTACCATTGTCCATGCCTCCAGCTTCCATGCCCTGAATCAGTGATTTTTGTCTAAGAAAAGAATCAGGTCATACAAGAGATAACTTCTAACCTTTCCCAGAGGAACTGACTTCATTTAAAACAAAGAGTGAAGAAGATTAAACGTAAAGAAAATGCTAGTAACCAAGGAAGTTATAATTAAAGTATTTGTGACAGATTTGTACATCTTACGAAGATAGAGTCTAGACTGTAAGCTAGCTAACTCATTTACAGGAGAGAACTAGATAGCTGTAAGTAGTTCCATTGAAGTCAGCACAAATATACAAAAAAACTGGCCTAAGAAACCATGCACTCCAAGGAGCCACAAATTGAATAGATTAGTTTGTAGAGGAATTTATGCTCCAAGGCTTTGGAGCAAGATGTACATAGCAAACGGATTACCAATCAGTGAAATTTAACAGCCCATTGTGAAAAGTGCAAGAGTGGAGGAGAGACCTCACAGTACTATTGTAAACCCAGATAACTCATAGGAAGTCCCAAATTGTGCCTGCCCACAAAGCAATATGCAAGGCTTAATAGTATGTGATACAAAAAAAACTACTAAAATAATCCAGTCAGGTGCTAAATACACAAATAAACAAATAATATCAAGGCTTGGAGGAAAGAGGTGAGTACCCAGAGTTGCTAAAATATATTCTTGAAAGTGTCTAATTGTGTGCTACAGTGCATACAAATAAAGATGAATGTAAGATGCAAACACAAGAAAAAGCATGCAACAAAAACTACCTGCCAGAACAGACGTCAGACTTAGTAGAAAAAGAGTTCAAAATAGCCGTTGTAAATGTATTCACTGACTAAGGAAAAACATGATTAAAAAAAAAAAGAGAAAGCCGGGCTTGGTGGCTCAGCCTGTAATCACGCGCCTTTGGGAGGCTGAGGTGAGTGGATTGCCTGAGCCTGTGGGTTCGAGACCCGCCTGGGCAACTTGGCGAGACCTCATCTCTACAATAAATCAAAAAATTAGCCAGACGTGGTAGTGCGCACCTGTAGTTCCAGCTACTTGGAAGGCTGAGGCGGAAGGATTGCTGGAGCCCAGCAGGCGACGCTGCGGTGGCAGGGAGCAGCCACTTCACTCCAGTCTGAGTGACAGAGTGAGACTCCAACTCAAAAAAAAAAAAAAAAAAAACCAGAAACCTACATATGCAGGAAAGCTCAGTGAACTCCAAATAAGAGAAAAACAGACTTACGAACAGAACATAGTAAAAGTGCTGATAATCAAAGACAAACACAAATATTGAAGGAGCAAGAAAATAACTTTTGCTTACAATAGGACCCTATTTAAGTTTAACAGCAAACTGCACAGCAGAAACAATGAAGGCTAGAACACAGTGGGATAACATAGTCAAACTACTCAAAGAAAAAAAAAACTGTCAACTGAGCATCCTAAGTATATACTATCCAATAATGAAGAAAAAATAAAAACATTCAGATAAAGAAAAGCTGAGAAAATATGTCACTAGTAGGCATGCCACATAAGACATATTAAAGTAAGTTTTTCAGGATGCAATCAAGTGACAAGGTAATAATTTGAAACTGCATAAGTAAAGAAATGGAACACATAACTGTTGTTAATTATTTTATTATCTAAATAAAGATTTTTAAAATATCATACAATAGTCTATCACTGATGATTAAACAATAGCAAACATAATATTTGTTTTGTTTTACTCAGTCTGAATTATATATGTAATGGTTACAATGACAACTGTCCTATTATAACTGGAATATTCAAATGAAGCTTGGAATTGGATAAAGTTTATCATATAAATTAATAAATTCTCACCAATTCAGGAATAGAAACTATATTAATGAGTGAAATGTTAGACATTGCTAACTGCATTATGTATACTAAAACTTATAGTAAGGTGGAATATGTAAGATTAGCTAAACATTTGAAAGCAAGTATTTTACATAAATTAAATACATAATACTTATTAATAGTCAAATCCATTACTTTAAAAGTACTTTAAAGTTAGTTTTGACAAGCTTATTTTATTAATAAGAATATATAACTATGAAATTGCAATCTAATAAAGATATCTCTATGTTGCTTTCATAATATTAAATATATATATTATTCTACAATATTTGCAAAATTATTTAAATTCTTGATAATTTTCTTTTTAACAAATAAATTTAATTAAATGAACAGGCTTATTTTTTGTTTTTGTTCGTTTGTTTTCAGAAGTCATATGAATAAGAGAAACAATTCTGATAAAGCAGCAAAGTGCAGTTCCTGGTGTTCCTGTGATCAGTTCTCTCCTTGCATTTTTAGATTTGTATCGGAGACCCCCAAAATCACAGTGTTTACTTACAAAAAAATGATGTACTTATTCTTACATATTTAAACTTCAATCACCTTCAAAATATTCTCTGCCTGATGCAGTACACTTATTGAGATGCCTTTTCTACTGCTAAAAATAGTTTTTAAACTAAGTTTTGTTGCCTTTTAGTGCTTTTGTCATTTTGTTTTTTTCACTTATTCCACATCTGCAAAACATTTCCCTTTGAGGACATTTTTCCTCCGGAGAAACAAACAAACAAAATAAGTCACTTAGGGAGAGATCCGTGAATGGGGAGGTGGGGGTGGGGTGGAGTATGAGGGTAATGCCATTTTTTGTGAAAAACTGATGAACACTCAGCACAGGTGTACTCGTAAATCAGCCATCATGGAATGGGTAAATGAGTTGAAAGAATCTAAAAAAAAAAAAAAATCACTGAAGTAGAATGCAGTCTCTGACATCAACATTGGAAGATACACTGATGCTGATAGGTTCCTAGAACACTTACCTAGGAAAGATAAAACTATAAACTTTCTCCAAGATAATAGAATAATCAAATATTTTTTAAGACAAATATAATTATATATTTTTATTAACACCAGGCTATTATTAGAATTATTGTTTATAAAATTAATGTGGAAAACATCTTGGCACTTTCTTATAAAGTTAAACATAAACTTATTTACCTTATGATACAACAACCAAACTCATAGGTCTTAACCAAATGAATAGAAAAGTTATGTTCATACAAAAATATATGTGACTACATACGTAGTAACTTTATTAATATTTAAAACCTGGAAAGAAAGATATCCTTCATTAGGAAACGTAAACTCTGACTCATTTATACAGTGGAATACTATTTGTAACACTGGCATACCCACACACACACACCCCAGAGTAATTTAGCATGTGAAGAAGGTGAAGTACCTAGGTTGACTTGTTAAATAAATTTGTAAGAACTGGCTATAACAGAAAAGAAACCTAGCCGGGCTCGGTGGCTCAACCTGTAATCCTGCGCCTTTGAGAGGCTGAGGTCAGTGGATTGCCAGAGCCGGCGGGTTCGAGACCCGCCTGGGCAGCGAGACCTCATCTCTACAATAAATCAAAAAATCAGCCGGGCATGGTAGTGCACGCCTGTAATTCCGGCTACTCGGAAGGCTGAGGCAGAAGGATCGCCGGAGCCCAGCAGGTCGAGGCTGTGGTGGCCGGGAGTGGCCACTGCACTCCAGTCTGGGCGACAGAGTGAGACTCCAACTCAAAAAAAAAAAGAAAAGAAACCTTTTATATTGGTCCTTCTATTTAGAATATGAATCATGTCAGAATAAAATATTAGAATATTGAGAACTTGTTAATTATACAAATTTCTACAGAATTTTTGATAAGTTCACATTATTAGCAGATCTTTCTAGTAACAATTTAAAATATTAACTGTTGTTGATAACAAATAAATACAGAAATGGCATTATTTCTTCTTTTATGTATTTCAAATTAAGTGTTAACCATTTTGGAGACTCTTCTAAATGCATGGCTAACTTGAAAATATTTATTAAAATCAAACAACAGCTTTTGAAACCTGGCCGTATTTTTTTCTTTTTTCTTATGGTATTTTGACTATGTTGCACACTGTTTAATTTTAAATGACACTGCATAGATTAATTGCTGGATGAGGGTGGGAGAAGAGGATCTCTTCTAATAAAAAGATCTGTCTACAAATTGCTTTTGTTCTTTCATGGCCAATTTTTATCCTGAGAGTGAGAATTACTCTTTTGATGCAGTGGGATAAGTAACTTCTTTTGACTAATTGTCAGACATCTGCTTTTTAATTATATACCACGTAAATTGTTAATAGTGGGGTGTAAGAAACTTATTCGTGTCTGGTTTAATAATGTGTACCGAGAAGTACAGTGATTTTGAAAAACACGTGAAGTATCATATTTCTTGGAAATGGATACTCTGAAATAACATTGGATACATCAATGATAAATATTTTAAAAATCAATAATTAATTCAACCATATTGTGCTATAGTAACTAAAACTTTCAAGATGCTCTTCAATTATCTAATAATGTATACACAATTTATATACTGCAATTTTAACACAGTAACTCTGCAAATGTTTTTATCAATAAAATATATGGAATTTAAAAAATAGATAAAGACAAAAATCCTAGTAGAAATACTTGAAATTAAGATGTTGCTTTGCTTAGTTTTTTAATCAGTGCTTAAGTATTATTGTTATTATTCTTGTTTATTCTAATATTTTATTTTGTCATTCATTTGCATATCTTACATCATCTTATAAAAAATAAGCAAAAGTTTTTCACTTGTTGACATTTTACACTGGTAGTATATGTTTCTGGTTCTATTTAGGACAGTTTAAATTATGTAAACTATAACTTTTACTGTAGGAGCAAGAATGATTTCCATATAAATTCATGAACTCTCCCCAAAATTGGAATATCTTTTTATACTCACACTAAATTCTAACTAGTCACTTAACAATATATCTATTTGATTCTCCATTTGCCAAATTAATCTGGGGTGTGTTTGCATGTATGCCTATGTTATAAATAATATGCCATTGTATAAATGAGTGACAGTTTGTTTCCCAATTAAGGATGTTGTGTTTACTGCCAAGATTTAGATATTAACAAAGTTATCCTCTCTCTCCCTCTTTCTCTTCACATTTATATATTTTATGAACATATATATATATATTATGAACATATTAATAATGTGACATGATAAATTCTCTCTTTCCAGTATATTTTGTCTACACAAGAAAATCAAAATGTCTTCAACTAGATACACTATCTACAAACTTTCCATTATCTGTTTTCATACTGCACAACTTTAATATTTTAATCTAGTATCTTCTGCATTCTTATACATATCTATATATCTACTCACTCTTGAACCTACCCTGTGGTCCAGCTCCCACGTATTATTTTTTTTTTTAAGAACACACTGTAGGTTTTCATTACATCGTGATTTTATGTTATTCCCCAAATTGAAATAGTCTTCTATTTGTTCTCTCTTGTCTCCACAACTTATTCTTTTCTTCAGCTTTATTGAGGGAAATTACCAAATAAAGATTTTGTATACTTAAGGTACATAACTTGATGTTTTGCTGTATGCATACGTTGTAAAATGATCACCTCTATCAAGCAAATCAACATATCAATTCTTTAAGTTCCATCTTAATTTCATTCCTTTTTTGAAAATGTCCATTTAAGTAGATGATAATTTATCAGCTCCTTTCTTTGCCCTTCTTCAAAACTTATAAGTTCACCTAACTTATTTCCAGTTATTGATAATAATTTTCAATTATTATTGGCCAGAAATAGTCACAAATGTGAGAGGGTGAAAAGTGCTTTATTTCACTTTGCCCAGTAGTAGTGAAACATTGGAAATCTCTACTATATTTGCGACATCATGTACTAGTAGAAGCAAATAAGAACATTTAATGTTTGGGGATTTTCATGCTAAATAAAAATGACCATATGAAAACACTTTGCAACCTAAAAGTGTGAGCTTCTCCTTCATATGATGGTTTTCAACCTGTGTGAAGTTTATCATTTGTAACATATATCTTCCAATTTTTTAACAATTACAGATTAACTTCAACACAAAGAAGAATTTTAACCTAATCCATTCTATTTAGGGATTACTTCTAAGAGAAGAAATTTTGCTTTCTAACCAGAATTTTATAGTTGATTTTCTCTTTGAGAACCTCTTATGTCAGAGAAAACAATATGCAAGTTCAGTGTTTTCCTGGGCAACTATCCCATTTATTTAAATTTCTTTAATCAAACACTTAAAAAATGGTTTGTATTTTCTTATGCGAAAACATTTCTTTAGATGTAGTATAGAGTCTATGAGTTGTTGTTATACTGATTAGATTTTTAAACTTGCTAAAATGTGTTACACTTGTAAAAAATATAGAGTATTGAATAGAGTAATGAGGTAGAGTGGATGCTGACCAATGAGCTTCTTCATATTGGAGAAGACCTACTTCAAAATTATTTGTTTGTATTATTGATGTTGGTGGATGATACTTGAAATCTAGAGGTCAGGGGATTAGGTCATATGGTTAGAATACATTTACTTCTAACTAGTGTCTTGGGACTAGTCTTGACCCCAAGAGAGATGAATTATAGTAAACTCAATTTGTAGAATTCTGACTGTCAAGCACTCCTTCCCAAGCTCAAAATAAAGGAAAATAGTGCATATTTAATATATGTGACATAAAATCCCATAAAGGAAATAATAATGAACTCTGTAGCCACATTTGCTCATTTGCTAGTACAATCCAGCAAGCATGCAAGTGCAATTTTCAATAATTGATTCAAAGCATGGTAGTTTATATAATTGTGTTACAATCCTTATAGGTGCATTTTCTCCATAGGAAAATCTTATATTGATGTAAATAAACTCATTTTTGCTTTATAAGTACAAATTCTTACAAAGAAACTTAGAAATTGTTTTCTGGGTCTCTGGTAAGATTAATAGAAAAAAGTTCCTAATTAGCACATTTATTACTAAGCTTTTTTTCCTACAAAGTAGACTTTCTTAGATAAATCAAATTTTCCTTAGATATTACCAGTTAATCTTTTGCCCTAAATCTATGTAAACAGTTTGAGTTTCAACATTTTTTTAGGTGAGACTATATATTAAATACTCACTTATATTATAAAGCTTTCTTAAGCTATAACATAACTCAGCATATTTAGATATTAACGTGTCTGTGTCAGAATAAGTAACAAGTACATACTGTTTTTACTTCCTGTTTTTCTCTCAGCTCCATGTCAAATCTGCTTTGCTTCTCACCTCTTCACACTAACACATATATGGTTGTGTGTACAGACTTCCTGTTTACTGTCAATAAACTGTGGAATAATAAGCTTAAAATATTCTATCACTCTTTTTTCCCTCAAATCCATACCAGTAAAAAGGTAAATTATTAAAATGCACTAAAATAAAGTACTAAAAAGTAAAGCTTATAGAAGTGGTATACTTTGTTCAAGATCAAATGTTAAATTCCATCACCTCTTTCTTTACTCATTGAAAGTGAGGTATAGTTTATGTGATTATACGTTTTATGCACATGTATAAATCATTTTTGAATATTGAATATTTTGATCATACCCCTGTGTTGCAATAAAAATAATTTCAATAAGAATATTTTAATTAATTTAATGTTTTTATATTTTTTGAATACCTTGACTTCCATATTCTTTCAATCTTCAAAATTGCCATTAATGGAAAAATAAAACAATTATCAGGTAGATTGTGTTAAATAGAAGGAAATTGGAAATTAGAAAAATAAATAAATGGCTCATAGTAATCTGTTGCTTGGAACCCGTGATATTTGTCCCCTATCAGCATTCATTTCATTAGTCAATACTAGTTTCTTCTGCAGTTGCAAAACTATTTTGAATAAGAAGTGGTTGTATTGCCATGGAAAATGAATCTGTTCCTATGTATCCAGCAATGTATAATTGACTGCTAAATACTTCCATTTTATCTAATAAATTATCTCAGATATTATGTTATTTATAAATTGGTACATACCAAATTATGAATCTAGAATTTCAATCCAGATTAATTCACCAACAAGAAAATATTGCACTAAATGTTGATCAAAATTACTTCTAAAAGAGAATATGTTTAGTACTGCACTAAGTGTAAATAAAAAATGACAAGATTGCATGTTTAAGGATAAGTAAAATTCTCAGGTTTTTTTTGGAAAAAATGCCAATTATAAGTGTATATATATATATATATATATATATATATATACTTAGAAATATATTGCTTGTGTAGTATAATTAATTTAGTGATTGTCTTTGAGAATGCACTATCTCACTCTGGCAAGGGTTTTCTCCTTCCTAGAACTGTTGTTCTAATCCCATCACTCTAGTTTATATGTATTTCTTATTTATAAAATTGGGGTCAAAGTACAGTGGTGACCCTCATTTTGAAAAATTCATTCACTGCAACTCTTTATTAGGAATGGCTACTATTTGCTCAGATTTTCTATTTTGAGAATGTTTTAATATATACATAACTTCTTCAAGGTAGAAATTGACTGAGTGTACTGTGTACTTGGTTATTCTTTCATGCCTTTACATATCAGAATTCTTTATAAAAGCAGGAGAAGTGCTTAATATGGTTTGCTGTTACTTCATTTTTTTTTTTAAATGAAAAGGTCTTGCCAAGTTGCCTGGGCTAGTCTTGAACCCACGGGCTCAGACAATTCACTCGCATCGGCCTCCTAAAGTGCTGGGATTACAGGCTGAGCCACCAAGCCCTGCCTGTTTGTTTTTTTGTCAATTACCTCCCAAAGTAGAAAAACCCTGACAAAAGTGTGGCAACAGAAAAACCTGTCTTGGTATTGATGTATTAATGGCAATTTTACTATATGTAACAGCAAACATATATGCTTTGCAGTAAAACCATGTAAGACAACATGGAGATGCCATACTATATTAGAGGAATTTTAGTCATTATTGAACTTACCTTATAGTTATTTTCTGTTGATTAATTTCCAAACATTTATCTCCTATAGGCAATACTGTAATGATCATTATATGTACATATGTAAGAGTTTCTCTAGTGTACATACCACAGAAAAGTAGTATCTCTGTGTAATAACATACATATGTGTATAAAATTTTTGTAGTATTTTCTATAGTTTTCTATACAATTTAAGTAGCATAAAGAAAAGTGGCATATCAGTGCTTGAGTGAACCCAGTCAGTTTTTCCTTAAACCACTCATGCTTTCAAATAACTCAATGTTTGTCATTTTCCTCTTCATTGCATGTAGTTCATTTACAGTTGACAATATCTCATTCATTGCTGTTCACAGTTCAGTGACAGATATTAGCTGTCAATAATGTAAGAAACTTTTGCCTGATCACCAGTTTTCAGAATCATGCAGATATGGAAATGATAGAACAGGCCAGTAAACAAATGCAAGATAGCAAATGACCCTTAGCAGCTCTGCAATTTACAATTACTTGCAATATGTATTTTACAATTATTTGTAAAATAATTTGATCATAAAATTTCTGCATTAAATTAAATATGTGGCAATACGGAATCTAATAGAAATTAAATATGGTAATACTCTCATTACAAGATGAAGCCTATTTCCCCAGTTTCTCTCCTAACCTTGCAACTGGCTCTAATAGAAAACAGCAGTGGAGGACGGGGCAAGATGGCGACGGCATAGGTGAACTTGTGAGATTCTCTGAACGTGAGTTCCCCAAAAAGGCTATCACTTCGCTACCCCCATCCCCCAGCCCACCACCAACCGCGCTGGGGGCAGGCCCGGGAACTTCAGTCCCACGCAAGGCCAGATATTGCGCCCCCGCCCCACTGCTGCCGTTCTACTCGTGTGTGGAAGTCTCCGGTCCCAGCCCCCTCCAGATCCCTCCCCGGCTGCATTGTCTCCAGCCCGGGCACCCGGCATCAAGCCGCCGGTCACACAGGGAGGCTCTGGGCACCCGCCCCTCAGAGACGCTGGTTCCATTTCTGGCTGAAGTCCTCTGTTGGGTCCCAGCGCCACTCTCGCTGTCTAGAGCCTGCCCTTTGGAACTTTGGAGCTCTGGAACTCCGGGTCCACCCTGGCTGAGGCACTCAGCGTGAGACCCCAAATCAGAGGACCCAGACAAGCGGAGAAAAACAGATCTGCTTAAACTGCCTTGCCATTATCCAGGAAGAGACTTCCATTGCCCTGCCCACCCAGCAACAAACTTTACCTCATTTCTTAAGGCCAGGTATTGCAGCGTGCGGGGAAGTTTTGGGTCCCTGCTCCCTCCAGCTCTCTCCCCGGCCGGCCGGCACCCGGCACCGCAGGTCGCACAGGGAGGCTCTGAGCGCCCGCCCCTCAGAGACACCGGTTCCATTACTGGCTGAATACTCTGTAGGGACCCAGTGCCACTCTCATCATTTACAGCCTGCCTTTTGGAACTTTGGAGCTCTGGAACTCCGGGTCCACCCTGGCTGAGGCACACAGCGTCAGACCCCAACCCAGAGGACCCAGACAAGCAGAGAAAAACAGACCTGCTTAAACTGCCTTGCCATTCTCCAGGCAGACTTCCATTGCCCCGCCCACCTAGCAACAAACTACCTCAGCTCCTAAGGCAACAGTGTGAAACAGGAGACAAAGCCCCACCCCTATGCTGCAACGAAAAACAAAAGGCAGAGGCTGGAATCGGAGATCACAGAAGTGACTCTAGTTTGATGGCTTATTTTGACCTATGATTTTATCATTGAAACTGTTGGTCTAGATTACGTTTGGTGTTTACCGTCTGACTTATACTGTTTCTTGATTTTTTTGGCCTGTCTCTGTTTAGCTATCAGTATTCTTTAGGGAATCTTTCTTACCTGTCTTTTTTCACTTCTTCCCAGCCGTGTGTCTCTCTCTCACCTGATAGTTGGTATGTATATCTGTTTTCCCTCTTGCACTTCTCCCTTTCACTTATTTTGACTTATGATTTTATCATTGTAACTGTTAGTTTAGATCACGTCTGTTGTTGACCTTCTGACCTACACTGTCTCTCGATTTTATTGACCTGTGTCTGTGTAGCTATCAGTACTCCTTAGGCAATCTTTCTTACGTGTCTTTCTTCACTTCTTCCCGATCCTGTGACTGTTTTTCACCTGATAGCTGGTATGTATATCTGTTATCCCTCTCGCACTTCTCTCTTTCGCTCATTTTGACCTATGATTTTATCATTGTAACTGCTGGTTTAGATCACGTTTGTTGTTTACCTTCTGACTTACACTGTTTCTCGATTTTATTGCCCTGTCTCTGTGTTGCTTCAGTACTCTTTAGTACTATGTAGCTATCAGTACTCTTTCTTACGTGTCTTTCTTCACCTCTTCCCAGCCCTGTGTCTCGTTCTCACCTGATAGATGGTATGTATATCTGTTTTCCCTCTCGCGCTTCTCTCTTTCTAACTCCCTATTGACCCCCCCTTCCTCCATTATTTTCCTCTTCTATATGCCCCCTTTTTAAATCTATGGACCAAGACTGCAAACTGCTGAATAGACAGACTGTAAAGCAGAGGGAAAAGTGAACAAAACCAGAAGACCCTCATAAGGAAGAACAGGTCATTGCAGAAGAGAAATAAAAGCAACCTGACCTTCCCTCAAAAACAGAATTGAAGAGGGGGAGGGAAAGGGGTAAAGGGAGAAAAATCTACAGAAATGAAGAAAACCCAAAAGAAGAGTATGGGTCTCTCTCAGACACATGGGAGAGCAGACACTGAGAAAATTGACTTTGGAATACAAACAATGCAAAGTCCCCAGAATGAAGGGTCTCAAAATGCAAATGCAGATATCAAAACAATAATGGAGAGACTAAAAAGAATTGAGGAGACACAAGAAGAAACTAGGAAGGAGCTGATATCTGAGATAACAGTAATAAAGAATACTGTGAATGAAATAAATAACAAATTGATAAGCATGGAAAGCAGAATTACCCAAGCAGAAGAAAGAATCTCAGAGCTTGAGGACCAAAATATAGAAATAACCCAAACTCTTAAAAACACAGAAAATAAGCTAAAAAAGACAGAACAAAACCTTCAAGAGATGAGTGACTACCTCAAGAGGCCTAACCTAAGAATAATCGGACTCCCTGAGGTAGAAAGAGAAACAGAGACCACATTGGAACAAACTTTCCACGAGATCATTCAAGAAAATTTCCCTCATCTAATCAGTGATACAAAAATTCAAACACAAGAGATTCAGAGAACCCCCGCAAGACAACAAATGAGAAGACCAACTCCTAGACACATAATAATTCGCCTAAATAAAGTAGGCACAAAAGAAAAAATCCTAAAGGCAGCAAGAGAAAAAGGCCAGATCACCCACCATGGAAGACCAATCAGAATAGCAGCAGATTTATCTGCAGAAACCCTGCAGGCTAGGAGAGCTTGGAGCCCTATCTTCAAAGTCCTAAAGGATAAACAATTTCAACCAAGAATAACCTACCCAGCCAAGCTAAGCTTCATCAGTGAGGGAGAATTAAAATCTTTCCCAGATATCCAATCCCTAAGAACTTATGCAGCCACAAAACCATCTCTACATGAAACACTCAAGAAAGTACTAAACACAGAAGAAAAGGAAAAAAGAACAACGTTCTTCACAAGAGTACAGGGAAAAGAATAAAATATACACGAACCAACCCCAAAAGCAAAAGAAAGACAAATAAAAAAAAAAAAAAAGAAAAGAAAAAACAAGTGGAAGAACAATAACTCTATAAGAACTCCATGATAGGGATGAACTCTCACATTTCAATAATTAGTCTGAATGTGAATGGACTAAACGCACCACTGAAAAGACATAGAATGACAAAATGGATAAAATATCACCAGGCAACAATATACTGCCTTCAAGAGACCCATCTCACTAGAAAGGACATACACAGACTCAAAGTAAGAGGATGGGAAACTAATTTTCAGGCGAATGGAACACAAAAGAAAGGAGGAGTCGCGATCCTAATTTCAGACAAAATACCATTTAAGCTATCAAAAATTTAAAAAGATACAGAGGGCCACTACATAATGATAAAAGGTT
>NW_007078614.1:0-787 GCF_000164805.1 Carlito syrichta | reverse complement strand
GGTCAGTGATAGTCAGCGTTTTTCATAAATACCTATCGACATGGTAGTCCTCTTCTAAGAAATGTCTATCCAGGGTCTTTTTCTATCTTAAAAATCAAATTGTTTGTTATTTGCTATTGAGTTGTTTGAGTTCCTTGTACGTTTTGGATATTCATCCCTGTCAGATGAATGGTTTACAGAGATTTCTGATTGTCTCTTTACTTGTTGATTACTTCCTTTGCTCTGTAGAAGCTTTTTCCGTTTGATGTAATCTCATTTGTTTTTTCCTTTAATTACATCTGCTTTTGGGGTCATTTAAAAAAAAAAATCACTGCCCAGACCAACATCATGGAGCTTTTTCTTTATATTTTCTCCTCGTAGTTGTGCATTTTCAGATTTGAGTTGATTTTTGTACATGATGTGAGATGAGAGTCTAATTTCATTCTTCTGCATATGAATATCCAGTTTTCCCAACACTGTTTATTGAAGAGACTGTCCTTTCCCTATTATGTGTTCTTGGCATCTTTGTCAAAGGTCAATTAACTGTAAATGTTTGGATTTACTTCTGGGATCTCTATTCGGTTCCATTGGTCTAGTCTCTGGTTTGTTTTTTTTTTTTTTTTGAGTTGGAGTCTCACTCTGTCGCCCAGACTGTAGTGCAGTGGCCGGTCCCGGCCACCGCAACCTCGACCTGCTGGGCTCCGGCGATCCTTCTGCCTCAGCCTTCCAAGTAGCTGGAACTACAGGCGTGTGCTACCACGCCCGGCTAATTTTTGATTTATTGTAGAGATGAGGTCTCACCAAGTGA
>NW_007078613.1:0-555 GCF_000164805.1 Carlito syrichta | reverse complement strand
CCGGCCCAGCACCCAGCACCGCAGGTCACACAGGGAAGCTGTGAGCGCCCGCCCCTCAGAGACACCGGTTCCATCACAGGCTGAATACTCTGTAGGGTCCCAGTGCTACTCTCTTCATTTTATAGCCTGCCTTTTGGAACTGTGGAGCTCTGGGTCTCCGGGTCCACCCTGGGTGAGGCACACAGCGTGAGACCCCAAGCCAGAGGACCCAGACAAGCGGAGAAAAACAGATCTGCTTAAACTGCCTTGCCATTCTCCAGGCAGAGACTTCCATTGCCCCACCCACCTAGCAACAAACTTTACCTCAGCTCCTAAGGCAACAGTGTGAAACAGGAGACAAAGTCCCACCCCTAAGCTGCAACGAAAAACAAAAGGGAGAGGCTGGAATCGGAGATCACAGAAGTGACTCTAGTCTGATCACTTATTTTGACCTACGATTTTATCATTGAAACTGTTGGTCTAGATTACGTTTGGTGTTTACCTTCTGACTTATACTGTTTCTTGATTTTTTTGACCTATCTCGGTTTAGCTATCAGTATTCTTTAGGGAATTTTT
>NW_007078612.1:0-869 GCF_000164805.1 Carlito syrichta | reverse complement strand
TTGGGGATAGGTGGTTCCTTACTGTGCTGGTTTCCTCTTCTCAAGGAACTATATCAGGACAGAACAAAACCCAGAGTTGAGGTGAAGAGCTCTCCCCCCATCACCCTCCTGTGACCTGGGTATTTGGCACAGGATAATGACAGGGGGTTGAGGTCTTCAGGAAGGTCCAAAAGGTAGTTTTGAACAGTGCATGCTCAATGAACTATGGGCAAGACCCCAGGGGAGCGTGTCTTAACCACGCTGGGAACTCATATGGAAACCTCACACTCATCGTACACTCTGAGAAAAGTGCCGGGGGATTTAGAAGACACTCACAGCAACGAGAAGGTGTACTGCTTTTCACCAGCTCTACATGTGTTGGAAACGTCAGCCTCCATGACACACCCCTGCAGCATTTTGTTCCCAGTTTTACATACCAGGTGCCAAGGGCACACACAGTCTTTCCTAAGGAGGGTTATGTAACAGATCAAAAGACTGCTGCTGAATGCATATTTGCAGAGTGACAGCAAGGCATGGTGCTGGACTCTGGCTTTAGTCTTTGAAGAGCTGTAGGCCTGAATGTGAAGTTGAAACCACCTGTTCACTGGCTGGTGGCCGGCTGAGTTTCCTGGGATGGAGTCTGGCAGGCGAGGACCCTGCATACAGCAGTCACTCAATAAGGACCTCGCAGAAGAACAGCCAGTTCTGAGTGTCAGTGAGGCCAACAGCCTCCCTGAGGACTGCCTGGGGAGGTCTTGGTGAGGATGGTCAGGGCTTGACCTGGTCACTGCCACTGCCAGAGGCCCAGGGGACGAGTGTTTCTCAGACTAAGCAAGCCTGTGGGGGTTGCTTTATCCCCACAGACCCCAAACTCCAACACAAGAGCCAGG
>NW_007078611.1:0-1060 GCF_000164805.1 Carlito syrichta | reverse complement strand
AAACCTAAATGCAGTGGCAGTGATTGGAGCCTCAGGTGGCAGGGACCAAAGGCTGTCACTCAATTAATTGTCAAAGGCACTGTGGGTGTAGTTACCTTAATGGACAGCAGAGTCAGACCAGCAGTCAGAGTAGTCTGACTCCTGCAGACCTATGGCATAAATTGTTGTGTTCCTTCAGTGAAATAGGAAGCCTACTAAACGTTTGTTTGATCTGTACATGCAGAAAAGTTCTAGTAAAGTGAACAAAAGACTAACTTCGGTCATGAGAACAAAGTCATGGAGCCTCAATAAATTCTCAGATGTGAGCCAGTTTACAGACCCAGAATCTCTTCAATAAAGAGGAGGCCAGGTCCCCTCGAGGAAGGATTCTAGGACACTACCGAAAATGTGTTCTATTAACCTTTCTCCCAGCCTTCCCCATAGGAATCCATGACCTTTTACCGGGGTGACTATGCATTGAGGAAAAGAATGATCAGACCTTTGATGGACTACTAGATACTGGCTTTGAACCGACATCACCCCCAGGAAACTCAAAAAGTCACTCTGGCCCCTATCAGAATGCAGGCTTATGGAGTTCAAGTAATATGTGGACTTTTGCTCAGGTCCATATCACAGTGAATTCAGTGAGACCCTGAGCCCATCCTGTGGTCACCTTCCTAGTTGGAGCAGACACAGTCAGCAGCTGGGAGGGTGCCCACACTGGTTCTCTCATCTGTGAAGTGAGGTCCATTATGCTACCATCAAGGACTTGAAACATGCAAGATTCCCACCACATCCCCATTCAACTCTCCTGTCTGGTCTATGCAGAAGACAGATAGATCTTGAAGAATGGCAGTGGGTTGGCATAAGCTTAACCAAGGTGACTTTGATTGTAGCTGCTGTGCCAGATGGCAAGCTTCATGGCTGCAGTAAATTAACACATTCCCTGGCACTGATGTGCAGCTTCTGATCTAATCTGGAGGATGATTTTTCTACACACCTGGTCCTAATGTCCACCCAGGAGTGGTTTGCTTCCAGCTGACAAGGCCAGAGACTCACTAACAATGTTCTACTTCAGAGG
>NW_007078610.1:0-1069 GCF_000164805.1 Carlito syrichta | reverse complement strand
CTTTGGGGAATCATTTCTTCACTGCTCCCCGTACCTTACATGTCTTTTATCTTTGCATGCATTTAATTAAAGTGTCTCCAACTCCACTCCCTGCACAAACGTCTAAAATTTTTCATCAGACAGCTTACACATTCGTATTCAGTACTATCTGAAGAAGGCAATATGATGTACTGCCAGCCTTCACAAAACTGGTCGTCACTTTCTATCTGTGTCTCTGAACAAGTAAGCGGTCTTTTATTTTCTATTTTTATTTTTATAGGAGTCTCACTCTGTTACCCAGGGCGGATGAGGTATAGTGGCACACTCATGGCCACCACCTCCTCAACATGCTGTGCTCAGGCCATCCTTGTATCTAAGCCTTCCAGGTAGCTGGAACCACAGGCATGCGCCACCCTACCCAGCTAATTTTTAAAAAAAACTTACAGTAGTGACGAGGTCTCGCTGAGTTACCAAGGCTGGTCTCGAACCAATGGAATCACGCAATCCTCTCACCTCCACCCCCCAAAGTACTGGGAGTAATTTACAGGTGTAAGCCACTGCACCCGGTGTGAGTAGCCTTTGTAATACTGCATCCGGGTTCTGGCTGCAACACCCTCCTGCAATGCTTTGCTCCTTTTCCTAGGAAGGATTCAAGCTTTTCGGCTATATTGACTTCGACTTACACCCTTTCGATAGAAAAACCTTGTCTTTACCAAAAATAAAATAAATAAATATTCAGGCATGGGGTGATACATGCCTGTAGTCCCAGATACTTGGGAGGCTGAGGTGCCGAGGCGGAAGGGTCACCTGAGCCCATGAGGTAGAGGTGGTGGTGAGTTGAGATTGTGCCACCGCACTCAACCTGAACGACAGAGTGAGATGACCACTCTAAAAATAATTACTTCTACATTCTATATCCTGAGTGGCACGAGGTCAGACCAGGTACACCCATATTTGTAGTGTTCCAAAATGTCAGAATTTTACCGAGGCTGGTGTGATCTTAAAAGCCACAAGCTACACGGTGTTCCCGAGGAGACAACGCTACTTCGTACTTCCCTTTTACCAGGTAGTAAGAGCGTCAGGCAGGCAG
>NW_007078609.1:0-597 GCF_000164805.1 Carlito syrichta | reverse complement strand
TTCAATCTAAAGGTGAGCTTTCTTAGCCAGGGAGCCAGCCACTGGGCTCTGCTGGCAGAATTTGCTCTCTTGGCAGATGTCTGAACACAGGTTTTTTCCCTGACCAGGACTCCTTCTACATAAGACCCATGACACATGTGTGTCTGAGGGGAAATAACCCAAAGCAAGTCTGGATCATTCTTCCCCTTTTGTTCACAGGGACGGGCTGCAGTTCTTGTGTGAGCTAGTACATGGTGGGGGATTGGATGCTGGGACTTCAGTGTCTGTCTTGCTTTCTGTTCTCTGTGTGTTCAAAGACACATTTGCTGGGTGTGGGGTGCTTCACTCATCCAAAGCTGCTCAAGATATCTCCATCTTTCAGTGACTGGGTCTCTACTCTCTGCCTCACTCAACAAGAGAGGCTCCCATCTCCTGCTCCATGGTGGCAATCTTGGATCCCTCCTCCCAAAACCATCACTCTTAGTTTGACAGAATCATGTGGCTTTCAACAGTATATAATTCATAGACATTCAAAAGGTTCAAACAGTTTTTAAAGAGTTGTAATAACTACTTAGGTGTTGTACATGTAAGCCATGCTATAAACCCAACACAAAGTGT
>NW_007078608.1:2176-8232 GCF_000164805.1 Carlito syrichta | reverse complement strand
GATCTTTTTCTTATTTTAAAAAATGCAAAAGACTTTCTGTTTTTGAAACAATACGTGGCACTGACATCTCTCAAGACTGAAAGCACTATAGTCTCATTTTGAGCACCACCTTATTATTAGGTGAGGATGTTTGTGGCAGGAATGAATAATTAGGTAACTCTTTGTGGGCACATTTTATTCAAGTCCCAAGGGGAATGTGCAATTGTAACACCTCCTTGGATTATTTCACAAACATATGGCAAACGAAGCACCCGAGCCAGATGTACAAACATATTATAGTATGTCTGTTTTAACTCAAAACTGTGAAACACATTAGATGGTGAAGTTATTTTGGTATGAACATTCATTATGGAAATAGTATAGAAGCATCTTTTTTTATTGTCCATTTTACTTGGACTGGAAATAATCAAGAACAAAATAACTTGGAAATCATCACTTGCAGTGCAGGATTCCAGGTGAAGTTCAAGACTTAGAGAAGTCCATTGTCTGGATTTACATGGTCCTCAGGCATCCCCATACTGGTAATGCCTATTACCAATATTCACTGCTGGCAGGTCTGGAGTCTCAGTTTACCCGTGATTATTTTAAGTTTTTTTTTTCCTCATCATGTGTTTTTAATCCTTTGGAGATGTTTATGAATTATGTAATATGGAATTTTTAAGTAATGAGAATGTATTCTCTGCTAATTCAGTAGGGAGTCTTTTTATTTTTTATTTGTAAGCCTATTTTATTATTACAACATTGGTTATTTATTTTACTAAAGACTCATCATCTGGTATTGGCTTCTTGAAACCATAGCACTCTAAGCAGAAATGCCCACCCCATTTGCTAGTGAGAACACTATATTTCAGTAAAAATGGTATAATTTTTAATCTGAGTTACTCATATTTCAGAATTAGAAGATATAGATGCCATCAAACTCCCAAGTGTATAGTAAGAAAAGAAAGAATATACAGGCATAGGCAACTGTATTTTCGCTTCAATACATAACGTACAAATTTCATTAGCATTAATGAGGGTTCTGCACATATACGGAAGAGAATGTGGACCAGGTCACAGGGTTATCTATTACTTTATCCAGTTTAAAAAAAGGGAGAAGGCTTGCATCATATTCCTGCACTTTTCCTGAGAATTAGAAAGACACAGGGCTGCAAACAGTATTGTGGCAGTGGCACCGGGGAAAAGGCACTTATTTTTTATAGCCAGTGTGGCATAGAGCAGAGATTTTGGAGTTGAATTATTATGGCTGGCAACTGTTGAAGCTGACAATAGAGGTCCACAGAGCCCTGGATATGCTGGCTTTGTATTGCATCAAAATAAGAAAACAAAATATTTAGGAACTTAATTCTGCCTCTCAGTACTCTCTCCCTTCGAAATGGCAATTCTCTGCATGATGATATGTATAGATGTGCAGTTCCGATGTGTTCCCAGCCAATGTGGTATTTCATAAATGTGGTGCACCTGTGTTTTCTTGGTCACCCCGCTGTCACTAGGGTGTCTTACAGCCCTCTCTCTGAAATAATTGAGTAGGAAGTAGGGCAAGGGGCATGGGGGAAAGGGTAGAATCTCTCCCCTCCCCCTCTTTTTTTCCCCCTAATTTCTTCTCATTTGAAAAGTGTTGGAACATAGATTTAATTCCAAGTGAAGATGTCAGGTTTACCACAGTTCGGACATGTTGATAAATCCTGATGTGGGACTGACTGAAGTGACCCTGTGTGCCCTCAAACTCTACCTATCTCCCAGGGATGTAGCTATATTCATAAAACACACATCTAATATTGAAGAACTGCTAAAGTCAGGGCATTCTGAGCCACATGGTATCATGCAAACAACCACACAAAACTGTTCATTTCTGCTAACCCCAGAACCTCTCTCCTGGACCAGCAGGACCTTTGGTGTATGAATGACCTTGGCAAATGTTGCACCCTGATAAGCCTGAGAAATGGACTTTTTGCATTGGGAGAAACCACACAAAGCTAAATAAAATGACGAGTAATGATGGCAGACAACAGAATGAAAATACTGATTTTGTGCCTTTGCCTTTATTCCTCCACGCCAACACTCCCCATCCCTGGAGATGTAAACTTCTGATGGTGAAAACAATAATATTCTGACCTGAAAAGGCTGAGGTTCTGTTGCCAGTGGTTGTTTAAAGAGTCATCCTCAGCCGCGTAGTCCACTGGCTCTAGCAGCGGCAGCAGGGGTGGTGACAACCACAAAAACTGGAGTTCAGTCATATTGGCATCAGATTCTGGAAAGGGGAGGACAGGGAGAGAGAGTGAGAGAGAGTCTATTGGCCTAAAAAGCTGAAACATCTGCTGGAGTTATTAACAGCTTTTTGGCTGAGTTCAGCAGCAGGGGACCTTGTGGTTGATAGATTCTTCTCTCAGCAATTCAAAACAATGCAGTTAAAGCAAATTCCTCATTTTCAGAGCACAGCTTAAGGAGGCAGACAGTATTTTAAAAATAGTCACACTTAAAATGGTCAGTAGCAGTAACTGCAATCAGTGGTTACCTTTGGTCCACTATCACATGTTTAACTTTGCTGGGTGGTTGCATAACATGGATATGTCAAAAGACCACGTAGCTCATGGTTAACTCACTTAGTAGGAATTTGTATTATTTATGAAGTTCATGCAGATCATCCTAGGGTGTAAATATTGGCAAACTTGATCAACACCACTTGATCAAAACCACTTAGAGGCCTCATGGCTCTCTCTTCCCAAAAGTGTGCATTAAGCCACTGTAGGCTCAGAAATCCAATTCCAGGAAAGGCTCCAAGAGGACACATCTTGAAGATAAAAATGAAACCAACATGTGGAGGCAGCCTGAGCTAGAAAAAAACACTGAGTTGGAAGTCAGGGTCACAAGTGCTAACCCTGGTCCTGATATTGGCTGGCTGTGTGAGTCCTTGGGGGAAATCACTTAATCTTTCTGTCTCAATTTCCTCCTATAAAAAACGATGGGTGCAGTTAAGGGGTATGTCTTCAAAGGTTTCCAGCTAGCTCTGCCATATTGGCAATTGTGGAGTTCAAACCCAATTTAAAAGTATCCTCCTTATCAAATCCATGAATTGTAATCAAATTGGGACCGCACACCCATATGTGACAGTATGTATAGTATTTGGGTGGTGACATCAGACAAACACACTGCTAAGTTAAATAGCTCTGTCAGTCACTTCATGTGAACACACCATATGCCGCAACAGACGTGGGCAAAGTACAACCAACCCCAGCTGGATTTGCTCCTGTTAGTCTATCTGGCCAGAGGACAGTGTCCAGCTGAGAAAAGGGTCATGCATAGCTTTGCACCCTACTGATCCAGCATGCTAACTGTGGCAGAAGGAAGGGGATGGCGAGGGAGAGAGAAGGCAGACCAGTGGTGGGTCAACATCTGTGACGGAGCTGAAGTCAGCTCCACTCCTTCATCTCTTGCCCAGCACATGGAAGGAGAGGAGAGAGAGTTGGCCAAGTCATTGTTTTCACAGGCAAGTAAGTGGTCTGCTCCTCAATGGCAGAGGGAACTCAAAGGAGAACAGCATTCTGCAGTCTGATCTAGGAACCTCTAGGGACGGAGCAGGTATTCTTATCTGTTCGAAATTTATTCTCGTTGGTTCTAAGTTATATGTACATCCTGATAGGTAAGGGTCTTACGAATGTAAGGGTGCTTCTGGTCTCTGTAACTAAATAGTTTCCACCATTAAGGCAGAGGGTATAGGGTACAAGGCCAATCAATTTGTCTGGTTCTCAGTAAGAGTCTCAGGTTTCCCTTAAACCTGCTGGGAACATTGTACAAGTCAAGTGAATAAAAACAAATCAAATCTTTTCCACACTGCCCAAAGGGTTCACATGGTGTGGTCTTTGATCCCTGAATGAACTGAAAGGGAAACCTTCATGATATCCAGAACACTTGTGTCTTGCCAATGAAGAAGGTAGTTATCCTCAAATTCCTTGCTGCAGAACCCACTTGGGTGATACCTGACTTGACTTATAGATAAGAGAGTATATCTGTAAAAGAAACCCTCAGACCTCTCATAGAAGCTGAGAAATGCTTCTAATGGTAGCTTGGACCTTTGTTGCCATTGAAAACAGAAGTGATGTCATGACTTGTCCTCCAGGAAAACCAGTCAAGGTGCTGTTCTAAGTTTTGCTTTGGCCACAGAAGGCTCACCTATTGCTGAACAATTAAATCCTGGAACCTCATGTAGCCAGATCAAAGCAACTTTCCAGGATCCTCATTTGGGTGGCTATCAATCACAGGGTTGACCACTGGCCTCTTACAGGAGCAACGTATATGGATCTGTGACTCTGTGGCATAGGTGCTCCTCTGTGGTGTATGGACACTGCAATCTTGTACAATAGCAAGGGACCCACCAGTGAGTGTGTGGTGGTGGAATGCTGGCCTAGGAAGTATCAGCAGAGTATGCCTTCCATGGACTCATTGGGAAGTTATATGTGGATTCTTCTTTAACAGCGATGGGAGAAGACAATCTGATTTCTGCTGAAAAGACAGTGATCTGGGTGTCAGATCAATGGACTGCCCAATTCCTGAATTTACTGCCACCGACTTGGGGTTACAGATTGGTCTGTGCTACTTGTTCAGTAGTTTCTTACTGAAGCCCGGGGTCTCAAGCTGCCTCAGGAGACTGTCTGCATCTTCTACCCCATGGGACACTAAATGAGCAGACAGCTATAACTGCGGAATGATCTCAAGCTGGCCTTTCAGAGGTTCTTTTTTTAAAAATTATAAAATACAGTTTACTTAGAAAGTAAATTAGAAAGAGAGAGACAAAGAAGAGATTCACCTCCACAATGTAGGGGAGGGGGCCAAAGTCAGGAAACATGACCTGACCATAGCTCAAAGGGCACATGGCCATACCATAACTTAGGAAGGCAATGGCTCACACAAGTTCTTAAAGAGAACATTGAAATAAGGTTAATGAGGAAAATATGAACTGAGTGTCACATACCACACACATACTCCAACAAATCTATGTCAAAAGGCAAGTGTAGACATGCCTTTTTGTATCACCTAGTATGTGGCTGTTGATTTTCTAGAATACGTGTGTGTGTTTTAAACGCAATATCACCTTTTCAAGTCAGGGCATGAATCAGACTCAACAGCAAATAGTATGATAATATTCTATTTGAACTTTTCCATACTTCTTTGGCATACTTGACAACTGTCATATTCAAATATAATTTAAATTCTAATACTTCAAAGGGTATGGGCTGAGTTTAGTAAAAATTAAGAAGTAGAAACTAGGAAACATAGGGGCTGTCCTTTATTTTGGCTAGTAAGCTGGCAGTTATTATTATTATTTTTTAAATCAATATTTTTTATTATGGTTTTGTGGGGTACAGTTAAGGGTTATGTGTACAATTACATTTCATTCAGGCACCCTGTTGATAAGAGGTGTTTCCCCTTCCCCAGACAGATATTTGCTATTGTTAATCCCATTCCCCTCCCCACCATAGTTTCCCAGTACCGTCAGTCATTTTCTTATAGTATTACATTGGATGTTCAAGGTCCCTTATATGAGTGAGAACATGTGATACTCGGATCTTTGTTTCTGTGAGAGGTCACTCAGTATTATAGACTCAAGTTTCATCCAGGTTGCTGCGAAATTCATGATTTTGTTCTTTTTTTATGGCTGCGTAGTATTCCATCGTGTATATGTACCACATTTTTAAAATCCAGTCCTCTTTTGATGGGCAGCATGGTTGTTTCCAGATTCTTGCTATTGTGAACAACGCTGTGATAAACATACGTGTGCAGGTGTCTTTTTCATAGAGTGATTTGAGTTCTTCAGGGTATATTCCCAGTAGGGGGATTGCGGGGTCATATGGAAGGTCGATTTTTAGAGCTTTTAGGAATTGCCACACTGCTTTCTACAGAGGTTGCACGAGTTTACACTCCCACCAACGGTGTAGAAGTGTTCCCTTTTCACCACACCCTCTCCAGCAGCTGTTATTTTTTGAGTTGTTGATAATTGCCATTCTGACTGAGTTAGTGGTATCTCAGTGTGGTTTTGATTTGCATCTCCCTGATGATTA
>NW_007078608.1:0-852 GCF_000164805.1 Carlito syrichta | reverse complement strand
TTTTACTATTTTGAGGTATGTTCCCGTATGCCTAGATGTTCAAGGGTTTTTATCAGAAGGGGTGCTGGATTTTATCAAAAGCTTTTTCTGCATCTATTGATATAATCATGTGGTTTTTGTTTTGACATCTGTTGATGTATTTAATTACATTTATGGTTTTATGAATGTTGAATCAGCCTTGCATCACAGGGATGGAGCCTACTTGGTCATGATGGATGATTTTTGAGATGTATTGCTGAATTCGGTTTGCTAGGATCTTGTTGAGAATTTTAGCATCTATGTTCATCAAAGATATTGGCCTGTAGTTCTCTTTCTTTGTTGGATCTTTACCTGGCTTGGGTATCAATGTGATGTTGGCTTCGTAAAGTGATTTGTGGAGAGTTCCATCTTTTTCAATCGCCTGGAATACCTTCAGTAGGATTGGTATAAGCTCCTCCTTAAATGTCTTGTAGAATTCTGCTGGAAAGCCATCTGGTCCAGGGCTTTTTTTTGGTAGGAAGTTTTCTTATTACACAGTTGATTTCCTTGATTGTTGTTGGTCTATTTAGGGTCTCAATTTCTTCTGGTTCCAACCTAGGTAGGTTGTGTGATGTCAGAAAGTCCTCCATTTCCTTAAGGTTTTCAAGTTTGTTTCCATACAAGTGTATGTAATAGTCTCTAATGATCTTTTGTATTTCTTCAGAGTCAGATGTAACTTCATCTTTTGTGTTTCTGATTGTGCTTATTTGATTTTTTTCTCATTTTTTCTTGGTCATTCTAGCTAGGGGACCATCGATCTTGTTTATCATTTCGAAGAACCAGCTTTTTGTTTCATTGATTTTTTTGTATTATCTTTTTGTCTGTTATGTCCTG
>NW_007078607.1:0-1903 GCF_000164805.1 Carlito syrichta | reverse complement strand
CGCGCTTGAGAAAATGGAGCTTCCAAGGCTTGGAAGTCACACGTGGACAGAGGGATGATCAATATTCCATCTCTATGATCTCTAAATGTCATTTCACACACAGAGGTCACATACTGAGAATTGAAAAGGGATCCTGAGAGGATACGGATTCTGAGAGGAAGCAAAGTGGCATGACAGAGAGCGAGAAATCAACTCCAAAGAGCAGACTCCACGTTTCCTGTAGAAAGAGTGACCCTGACCTTGAGAGTTGCATCATCGAAACGTTTATTTACTGCATCCATATCAGATAAGGCATCTGTGTGCTAGGCTTTCTCTGGCTTGCTTTGAAAAGAGACTCTGCCCTGAGCTTTAGAGAAAGGGAGAAGTGATCATTAGTTGCAAGGTTAGACACTCTGGGATCTGAGGCAGCCCTGGAAAGTGGTCTCTTACTTCTTTTTTGTGACAGTCAACTCAGTCTTATATTCTCACTCTCTTGGGTCATCTCTTCTCTTGCTTTTGAGCCTCAGAACAGGAGAATCTGATCACAGCTTGACTCAGAAAGACACCCTTGGGGTCCCAGTTCCTGGTTCAATCAATTTCCTAGGACCAGAATAGTAGAACTTGTTTTATAGATGGTTAACTGATACCTTCCTCTGAAAGGGGCCATCAGGGCCGGTGAAAGATACTGGCATGATAATCCTTAATGAGCTGTCCAGTCTAATCAGCAGCTAATATGACAGATTTTCATCCTTTCAGTCAGCCAGTCACCCAGAGTGTCTCTTCTGCTGAGAAAAATCACTCTTGTGGCTTCATTGGTGTGACCCAGAGATAAGGGCCACCAAGGGGCTACAGAACCTGCAAAGGTACGTGAAGAAGAATCACCAACTCTTAGAATGCTTCCTTGAAGAGAGTCTTGAGTACTCTGGAACCTGAGATGGGTATTTATTCTGTGGAAGAGAGAAGAAAAGCCTTTCAAGGGAGGGACATATGAAAGATTTGATGTGAGAAAAAGTGATCACAAGGGCCTCACAGTTTTGAAAGACTTTTCTCAGAAAAGTAGCCCTAGCACTTTTAAAATTGCAAGCATTGCCACCTGCTTGAATTTATTTTATTTTTTTTGAGTAGGAGTCTCACTCTATTGGCCAGGCTGGAGTATAGTGGCAACATCATGATGATCAGGGCTCATGGTTGTCTCGAACTCCTGGGTTCAGGCGATTCTTCCACCTCAGACTCCTCCATCATGGCCGGCTAATTTTTTGATTTTTTTTTTTTTGTAGAGATGAGGTCTCGCTGTATTGCCCAGACTGGTCTCAAACTCCTTGCTCAAGCAAACAGCCTGCCTCGGCCTCCTAAAGTGCTGGCAATGCAGGCATGAGCCACCACGCTTTGGCCTGAAAATTTTTTTAATATAAAACACTTCACGAATTTTAAATTTGATAAATGTTCTGTCAATTCCCTGATTTGAAATGAAAGTTGCATTAACCAAAGATGCATCTTTAGATGTAAGTTTAATAAAGCGCCTGTAAAGAAGACTAAAATTCTATGTAATTTTCGATAATTAAATGTAGCTATTTTCTCATGCTACAATTTTGTGCTTTGCTCCTTATGTCTACAATTTTGATGTTTGTCGTGGACTTGAATGGTTTCAGTGAAAACTTGCCCACATTTGTAGGATGCAGATGGTAATTGCTCTCTACCCAAAACCAGACAAGGTGCTCTATGTTCTCAGTTTAATGATGTTGGAAAAATTTTGGCGAAGAAAGTAGTGATTTCTCTTCAAATATGAGCATAAACAATGAAGGCAAAGTGATTTTTAAAAAAAGATCACTTTCATTTCTGTCAGAGACCGGCTCCAATCTATGAGGGAGGGTTGGACCTGCACTGGAGAGTCAAGACGGCGAGAAGAGACCACTCAGAGGCAGTG
>NW_007078606.1:0-580 GCF_000164805.1 Carlito syrichta | reverse complement strand
AAGTATTAAATCGCATTCCTTTTTATGTTTTAAACCAATTTATATTTTACAAGTATATTTCCATTGAATCACCTAATATGTTCTCTACCTAAGGCATAATGCTGTACTCTGCTACAAAGTCTCAGATTAATCTGATACTTTTAATTACCAAGCATTTAAAATCAGGCACATCCAAAAAAGACAATTTGGGGCCCAATATTGATAAACCAAAATAACAAGGAGATTTACAAAGAAGTAAGTATTTGGGCTCCTCAGTAGTATAAAACTTTACATAATTCAAAATTCTGGAAAAATAATCATTCATCATAGCTTAAGTTATGTTCAAATCCTGAGGAGAAAAACTGCTCAAAGTCTGTTAAATAATACTAAAAACTTCCAAAAATTTCTAATCTAAAGAAAGTGCTAAAATATAATTTGTTCTGCTATAACCAAGATACAACAGGACACTGTGACCATAAAAATTACAGACTACCTCGTGGACAACCCCCTCAATTCCCCTACTTCTTTGGGAGCTTTTCTCTCTTCTCAATCAATCCTGCTAAAAACAAACAAACAAACAAATACTACCTGTTCAGTGGAT
>NW_007078605.1:0-749 GCF_000164805.1 Carlito syrichta | reverse complement strand
GGAGAAGAATACCACGGTCCCTGTAGCTGAACAGGCACAAAAACGTTAAGAAGGATGCTTTAACAGAAATACTTGATATGGGTTATCAATAATACAATTAGACAAAGTACAATTTTCACAATTAATTTCAACATTAACAAAATTATATATTACTGAGTAAATAGAATGAGCATTAGCAATTAACAAAACATATGGGGAATCAACACAAGCCTGTAAAAAGGTTGTAAAACCAAAATGAGGACAATAAAGTGTTGCAGGACCTGTTGCTGCAAACAATCAATAAAACTGAGTCTGTAATGAATGATTAGAGGACAGAGAAGTTTGAAACATGGATGTAGCCCATCCATACGGGTGCTTTCTAGTTGTGGCAAGCGTAGAGCCATTAAAACCCCAGTCACTAATATATAGTTTTTCACAGGGTACAGGATAGTCCACCTTAGAGTTATAAGCACAGTCTCTCCATTTTGGGAAGCCAGCATCTCATCATGTGGGTGACCAGTCCTTTTCTGTATCCTTGAAGGGGCAAGCAGACACGCTGAGGCGATGAAGCTCTAGTCGCATGGCTAGGGGCGGTTCCTCCAGGCATTAACGTCTCCAGTCACCAACTGTCCTTGATATTGTCCTGATAAGGGCTTTCTGTACTCTGAGACTTAAAGGTAGACATTAAGCAAAAAGTCTGGTAATTATTAAAAGTAGAATTATTATAAAAACAAATAGGGAGGGAGTTGGAATGTCCTTTATAAGACAAG
>NW_007078604.1:0-1266 GCF_000164805.1 Carlito syrichta | reverse complement strand
TACAACAAACCCATAGCCAAAATACTGCTAAACAGGCAGAAATTGGGAGCATTTCCCCTGAAAACCAGAACAAGACAAGACTGCTCACTCTCAATCCTCCTGTTCAAGAGTGCTGGAAGTCCTAGCTAGAGCGATCAGAGAAGATAAGAATATCAGAGGTATCTAAACAGGAAAAAAGGAAGTTAAGCTGTTCTTTGCAGATGATATGATCCTATTCCTGGAAAACCTAAGGGAAGCTGTCAAAAACCTCCTTGCACTGATAAGGACTTTGGCAAAGTCTCAGGGTATAAAATCGCTATGCAAAAGATTGTTGCATCGTTATACATCAACAACAAACAGGCAGAGATCCAAATAAAAACTACGATCCCATTCACAATAGGAAAAAAAAGAAAAACAAATACCTTGGCATCTTCCTGACTAGGGAAGTAAAAACCTTTAATAATGAAAACTACAAAATACTTGCAAAGAAATCCAAGAAGCCATAAACAACTGGAAAAATATTCCATGCTCATGGATTGGAAGAATCAACATTGTTAAGATGTCTATTTTACCCAAGGCAATGTAGAGATTCTAATAAGATGTAAGTGTAGTGGTCCAATAGTCTAGCCTTAAATTCAGTCTTGAGGCCAGAGACATGACCATATGTCTGTATTTATGATGTGTGTTTGAAAGGTAGGTGTATTGTTTTTAAAAAAGTTTTCCTTTGTTTGTTTATTTGTTTATGTTTTAAAGTTGTGGGGGTACAATTCAGGATTAAATTGCCAACAACATTCTTTTCAGACCTTGAAACAATACAGAAATGCACTTGGAAACATAAATGGCCATGAAAAGCCAAAACGATCCTTAGCAAATAACAAAAGCATGAGATGCCACACTTCTAGACTTTAACTTTTTTATACAGCTACATTAATTAAAACAGCCTGTTATTGGTACAGGAATAGGCATATAGACTAACGAAATAGGATAGAAATTCCAGAAGCAAACCTCAATTTCTCAACCTACTAATTTTTGACAAAGTCTCCACTGACAACCACTGGGAAGAAGAGAACTTATTTAGTAAATGGTACTGTGAAAACTGTCTGACCACATGCAGAAGATTGAAACAGGACCTCTACCTATCATCATATACAAAAATCAACTCCAAATGGATCAATGACCTAAAAATATATCTTAAAGTATGAAAATCTTAGAAAGCACAGGAGACACTTTACAAAAGTTGGAATAGGCAATGTATTCCTAATGAAGGCCTCAAAAGCCCATGCCGTA
>NW_007078603.1:0-798 GCF_000164805.1 Carlito syrichta | reverse complement strand
TCCTGCAGAGCAGAGCCCACCCACGGGCTGCTCTGCTGGGGACCCCAGAGCAAGTACCAAGCCCAGGGGTTTGGGTATGTTGTAAGGTGGGGGATCCCAGGACCTTTCGTGCAGAGGGTCTTAGGGTAATCGATGTTCCTGTGTCTGTGCGTCCCTGAGATCAGCACATGGTGCCTGCCGCTCAGCAAGTGATTACTGACTGACTCTGCGTCCACAGAAAGACCAAACAAGTCACTTTTTAGAGCGAGGCAGTGACCAGCATATTATTTTAGAAAAGCTAGTTTTTAAAAATGTATCTCAAAGGACGACAGTGTTTTCAAAGTATAATTTAAACTTTTAAGTTCTTCACAGATGTTTGCTGGAATCATTGTTTAAAATAGAAATGGCACAATCTGCATTGTGCTTGGACTTCCTGGTTTCTTTGTTTCAGTTTTAAGAGTTGCTACAATTCCTTCTGCTTTGTGATACAGCTGAGGTCCCCATTGCCAAGGCAAGTGAGCACTGACTCTAATTGGTTGGTTCAGGTGAGCTCTGGTTGGTTGGTTCACATGAGCTATGATTGGTTGGTCCAGGAGATCTTTGATTGGTATGTCCAGGTAATGATAATTGGTTGGTTTCTAAACCCACAGAAAAAAAAGTGCATTTGGGGGGAACTCAGAGTATTTTCAAACCCTAATCAGCAAATGACTTTTGGGTTCTGTTTAATGTTGAAATTGTATTTTATTTTATTTTATTTTTCGAGTTGGAGTCTCTCTCTGGATTGCAGTGGCACCTCCAGGCCACCGCAGCCTCGACCTG
>NW_007078602.1:0-813 GCF_000164805.1 Carlito syrichta | reverse complement strand
CGTGAGACTCCAACTTAAAAAAAAAAAAAGAATTCATATGAAACAATAAAGAACCAACAATAGCGAAAAGAATCTCATCAAAGGAATCTAAGCAGGAGCTATCAGTGTTCTAGACTTTAAAAATGGTAGCTATTCAGGGATGGGCCAAGAAATGTTCATTATGGAGGGACTGATTTTTTAAGAAGTGTATAATATTCCAATGATAACTGTTTTTCCTTTTAATACGTTAGAATACATGGTATAATTCTGCCTTCAAAATTGACAACTGCAATGTTTCTTACATAAATTCTGAATGTTTTATTCCGCCTGTATTGAAACTTGTTGAGATTCCAGATATATATCATTCTTAGATAACTGTACCTTGAGATTCAGTGTACCTAAGTGCTATTCAGAAGGCAGAATGCATAATAAATATTAAATTTTTTAGAAAATAAAAGAGTATCATAGTTTAATACAGCTTTATCCATTCTTAAAATTTGTGAACATTTTCTTGGGGCACTCTGTATTTTCTGCTTGTTAATTTTCATTAAATGTTACAGATGTGCAATCCATAGATAAAGGTTTCCCTCATATATTTGAAGGAAATATAAAATCACATTCCCTTTATATTTTAACCCAATTTATGTTTTTAAAAGAGTATTTCCATTGAATCCCCTATTATTATCTCTACTTAAGACATAATGCTCTACTCTGCAACAAAGTATTCGTTTAATCTGATATATTTAATCATCAAGCATTTAAAATCAGGAAAACAGAAAAAAGAGAATTTGGGGCCCAATATATATAACCAAAAAAATGGAGATTTCAATGTAG
>NW_007078601.1:0-829 GCF_000164805.1 Carlito syrichta | reverse complement strand
GAGTCCCTCCTTTATATTGTAATGCTAAAAAACACTACTGCCTGCCTTTTTGGCTATGCTTAAACTAGCACACCTCTTACAAGATTGGTGAAGCTTTAATGCCAAATACTTTGCAGGACTTAGTAAGGCATGGGAACTGGCCATTCCCACCTGATTAAGTCACCTTGTAAGCTCAGTATTTCACCTAAGGGACAGGTCAAGTACTAGGTACACTCTGGAGCATAAAGTGAGACCTAATCACTTTCATTGAATTGTCCACATCTTACAACTAAGACTATTGTTTAGCAATTCATGAGGTTTTTGTTTGTTTGTTTGTTTTAACAATTTTGCCTGTTCCTAATTAGGAATAAGTAAAAACAGATCATTTTACATCTACGTGGTCTGTTCACTCTAAAAAGGTTTTGTACCAGGCCATTTTGTAGACATCATTGAAAAGTCATGAAGCAAAAAAAGGGGGCTTCAAGGAAGGATGAGAACACTCAGCCTGGAAGAAGCCATCAGGGTTCCAGGAATTCCTACCATTGCTGTTTATGATTTTTATTTAGCTATTTGTTTGTTTTAAAATTCTCCTTTGAGAAATTAATTGCAAGCGTTTAAAACAAATTCTTGGTTTTCAAAAAACGTGACCAAGAAAATATGTAATAATCTGTACCCTCAAACAGCCCAATGGGACAGACTTTAAATAACTAAAGCAAATTAAGGTTTCATGGTTTAAAATTTAAATAATAATAATAAAAATAATAAAATAAAATAGTCAAAAGTTCTGTATGCAGAGGCAAAAAAATATTTATTTCACTACTTTGCAAACAAGAATATATCCTATAGATTG
>NW_007078600.1:0-1107 GCF_000164805.1 Carlito syrichta | reverse complement strand
TATTTTGACTTTTCATTAGATGCAAGTGTTCATTTCTTAGACATGAAATATTTATTTTAAGCAGGCAGAGAGGCAAAATATCAACAACATGAGATTACGGTCTATAGACGAGAGGAGTTCTTCAAACAGATTTAGTAATATACCTTGAACACATTTGCATGTTTTTAAGCTACAGTGTCTCATTTCTGCAGTTGAGGGAAAGATATTCGTTTATCTGTTGTTTTGAGGATCAAATGACACAATGTATTGAAAAAACCCAGAGTACTATTGACATATTACTATTACATTCAGGAAGTAACTTAGATAAATAATCCAGCAGGGGTGAACTTTTCATTTTTAGACACTCAACTCAAATCAACATAATGAAAGTGTGGGTCACAGTGACATTTCCTTCGGTGCTTAACAATAAAATTATGGACCTAAACAATCACTAGAGATGTAAGAAGTTGGAAAGGTAACAGAAAATCTTTAAGTCTTAACGCCATTTTTTTTCGCAGTTTGTTAATAAGGACAGCAGTCTAACTTTCATGAATTCCAAACCTGGAAATTCCAATATTAAAACTACTTAAGGATCAGCTGTTCAGCTATTTGCATACACGTAATACTTTATTCTTCAGAATGATTCCACCCAATTTCAAAATAATTAGTGATAGGGTATGTCACTGCATTTTTCTATGGTCATGGCTCTTTGTTATTACATTATTTAAGGTTTGGCAGGTGGCCATAGTTGTGTAAAGTTGCATGTCCCCTATTGGTTGTGCATCAGAGGAGGCTGACTGAGTGCCCTTTCAACAATATACTGGGATCCCACCAAACCCAGCCTCAGCAGGGTTCTGAGAGTCCAGCTGGGCAGAGTAGTTGGAGTGTGTGTGCGAGTGTGTGAATGTGAGTGTACAGTACAGAGCAGTTGAGTTGTCACGTGGGCTCGAGCACAAGTTACAAGTGCCTCCATGTCTGCACTCTTCAGCCAAGGCAGGACAGAGGGAAAAAGCAGGCTCCGCCTGCAGTGGGTGGACAGGATCCCATGCATTTTGGGGAGGAGGCAGAATTGGAGGGTGATGTGAAATGTCTCTTGACGGTTTAGGGCGTGGCCGGGGCAAGGGTCAA
>NW_007078599.1:0-683 GCF_000164805.1 Carlito syrichta | reverse complement strand
TTTTATCCCAGTGATAATTTACACGCAGTGGCTATGTAAACCTGCAGGGAACAAAGACTTTTATAAAAGTAACCGCCTTGCTATAATAAGCTTGTGATATTTTATAAATTCCCAGAATTAGTATATGATTTTCTACCCCACATTCACTGTATGGGTTTGCAGCATTCATATTTAAAACTTTGTTAAGTTTGGCTTTTGTTGTCCCATAATGACCATGTTATGTTATGTAAATGTTAAGCAAACAAGCTTTCCTAAGCATACCTTGGGATGGAAACTTAAAGGGCTAATGTAACCCTTTGCCTGCCGGCTCAGGTTACTACATATGCAGGGACTGTATGGACCTAACTTATCTAACATTCCACTTGGCCCATTAAGTGGGTTTCTGTCAATCATGGGCAGCACCCACCAATACCAAGTGTTCCCGTACCCATTAGGAGAAATTACCCAATCATGTAGAATCAGGTTTGAAGTTCTTTCCACTCCCTCTGTAATTGTGCATAAAAACTGCTTGCCATTATGAATTAGGACTCTCGTCCCTGATGTTGCTGCTTCAGGCGTGAGCCCAGACTCGAGTCTGAATAAAGACCCTTGTGTGTTTGCATTGGAGCTGGCTCTTTGTGGTCTCTATCTCTCTCATTAGAGTCCCAGGTTCAACAGTCCAACAAGATAAAACTCACAATTCG
>NW_007078598.1:0-918 GCF_000164805.1 Carlito syrichta | reverse complement strand
AAGGGTTTTTTTTATCAAGAAGAGGTGCTGGATTTTATCAAAAGATTTTTCTGCATCTAGTGATATGATCATGTGGTTTTTGTTTTGACATCTGTTGATGTATTTAATTACATTTTATGGTTTTACGAATGTTGAACCAGCCTTGCATGCCAGGAATGAAGCCTACTTGGTCATGGTGGATTTTTGAGATGTATTGCTGAATCCGGTTTGCTAGGATCTTGTTGAGAATTTTAGCATCTATGTTCATCAAAGATATTGGCCTGTAGTTCCCTTTCTTTGTTGGATCTTACCTGGCTTGGGTATCAATGTGATGTTGTCTTTGTAAAATGATATGGGGAGAGTTCTATCTTTTTCAATCGGCTGGAATACCTTCAGTAGGATTGGTATCAGCTCCTCCTTGAATGTCTTGTAGAATTCTGCTGGAAAGTCATCTGGACCAGGGCTTTTTTTTGTAGGAAGTTTTCTTATTACGTAGTCAATTTCCTTGATTGTTATTGGTCTATTTAGGGTCTCAATTACTTCTTGTTCCAATCTAGGTAGGTTGTGTGATGTCAGAAAGTCCTCCATTTCCTTCTGGTTTTCAAGTTTGTTTCCATACAAGTGTACGTAGTAGTCTCTAATGATCTTTTGTATTTCTTCAGGGTCAGATGTGACTTCATCTTTTGTGTTTCTGATTGCGCTTATTTGGTTTTTTTCTCATTTTTTCTTGGTCAGTCTAGCTAGGGGACCATCAATCTTGTTTACCCTTTCAAAGAACCAGCTTTTTGTTTCACTGATTTTTTTGTATTATCTTTTTGTCTTCTATGTCCTGGATTTGGGCTTTTATTTTGGTGATCTGGATTCTTCTGCTGAAATTAGGGTTTTTGTGGTCTTGCTTTTCCAGTGTCTTTAGGTGGCTTGTTAGATTGTCAATTTCTG
>NW_007078597.1:0-734 GCF_000164805.1 Carlito syrichta | reverse complement strand
TTTTTTTAACTGGAAGTGAGAAAAGTCACAAAACAGATGGTTTTGGGAGAGGATTTTCAACTATTGTCTTTTTTAAACCAATTTTATAGTTCTAACAATTTCCTATTCTTATAAAAAGAAAGCTACAATTCAAGTTTGCGTGCAGACTTGCTGGGCCATGAAATAAATAGCTGAATTTTGTGACACAAAAGAAAAAAATCCCTTAACAGGATTGTCTAAAATAATCCACTTTGCTCAATAGTCACCGAGAAAATAGTCCTTAAACTCATTATGCAAACTTTAGAAAACCAAAAGTAAAGAACATGACAATACATCAGTTTGGAGCCTCAGTACACTGAATGTGTTTGGTTTGGGATCTTTGGAAATCTTAGATTTCATAAGTTTTTGAGTTTTAATAAAATTATACTCGCAAATCCCTTTCAAACTTTGCTTTAAATGGGATGTGATGCTACATTGAAAGTAATAAACTTTTAGCTTATACTTCTGAGGAAGTTTTATTTTCTTGCATGTTTACAGTTTCTACTCTAAATCCTCACTATTTCTCTATTCTTTTCATTATTTAGTGTGTGTGTGTGTGTGTGTGTGTAGCTTAAGCAAACTTTAGTTTCTCATATTTAGTTTCTCACAGTTTTGCATGACTTTGCGATGAATGTCTAGAATTTTCTGAGAAGACAATCAGACTGATCTTGATTGTTTAATCTTTGCTTTCCTATATATGACTCATGTATTTGTGC
>NW_007078596.1:0-1238 GCF_000164805.1 Carlito syrichta | reverse complement strand
CAAATTGAGCGAGATGTAGTTAGCAAATAACACTTTTATACAAATAATAAATATATGTTCTGTTATATTTATATAAATTCCACTGATAACATAATACATATATTAAATATTATTTATAGATACATAATAAAAATACATATTTAAATACTTTTATATAGCACTCATTTTATTTTAAATATCAAATAAAATGAATATATAAATATTAATATAATCTGTAAATAAGAGATCTAAAAATAGGAGATCAGTTACTTTAAAAAAATTATATAGGTGCTCAGGCATCATAGAAAATTCCAATTTGAATGGGAAGGTGAAAAAGAACATAAATAGTAAAGTAAATTAATAGCATTAATTATAAGCAGTCATTATGCCAAAGGAAAATTCATTAATATTTAGAAGCTATTGAGTTACCTTAGAAAATGAAATGATGGCCACATTCTGATCATAAGTGACACACTGAATTTAAAAAGGAACATTTGAGAATTTTAGTAAACAACTAGAATTTTACTTACTACAATTTATAAATGAGAAATAGACATTCATATTAGTTTGAATTTAAATTAATGCATAAAAATGTTTCAAAATATTTTACACTGTATAAATGATATCTGGTATTAAACAAATGATCTGGCAGTTAACTGCATGTGCCTTAAAAATACAAGGACAAACTTGATATTTAATTTTTGGACTATTTTACTTGGGAAAATTCAATAATCAAAAAAGAAGACAGACTCTCTATAAAAATATAAGTATATGATAATATATAAAGGCACAAAATTGCTGCTTGTAAAACCTTATTTAGGGGGAGAAACATTAAAAAATAAGTAAAATCAATAAGAATATTATTCAATTTACTTAATGTTGATTATAGTCAAAGAGATGAAGCTTACATACCTATTAAACATAGAATTCAATAAATTACCATACATAGTGTTTATTGCTATAAATAAAGATAACAAGTATAATCAAGTAAAGGGGAACAAAGTACAGAGTAGTGGTCAGTGGTTTTAATTTTAAATATAGAGTTTCACAATAGATGTCATTGAAAAAATAACTTGTCACCAAAAACTTGGATGAGTATGAGGGCTAGTCATAAAAATATCTGATGAAAGAAATTTCAAGATGTAGAGAACAGCAAGTAACAGTTCGAATGAAGGAAGTGGTTCAGTAGGGTATAAGAAAAGGGTAAGATAAGATATGAAGGGGAACTCCCTGAGTTCCCCTCCCACTGTAGAAGCCTT
>NW_007078594.1:0-1017 GCF_000164805.1 Carlito syrichta | reverse complement strand
CAGATCACATCTCCTCTGGGCAATGCCAACTCTGGGCTCTAGCCTTTGTGCCTGCTCGCCAAGTCTGTCTGCTGGCAGAACCTCCTCCAACGCATGGCCAGGCAGCCCCGTGCACCCAACAACTCCCGGCTCACCAAACACCCTAGCCGTGTAGTGGTTGATTGTTCAATCCGAGAGACCACCAAGAGCCAATTCCGATGAAAGTTCAAGAGGGTCTTTATTTACAAGCTCGAGCCTGGACCTCTGTCGACAACCGACACAGCGGAGTACATACAGAGGTACTGATTTCTTTAAGCAGGTGGCTTTTATGCTTTACACAAAGAGAGGAAGAGTTTGGGGGGCTTTCCAGTGTTTTACCATTTAATTGGGTAGTTCCTCTGGTGATCAGCTTAATTGTGGAGGATTGGCTAGCCTGACTCGGGCTGACCTTGGTCCACTAGCTGGGGAAGCTGCAGAGACATCTGGAAACATAGGTGACTACCCCCTGGCACTTGATTGGTTGTTGCTAAGGGGAAAGTGAGATAAGGGAAGAATAACTGGAGCTTTGTAGTTTTTCCCATAACTGGAACTTTAAACAGTTACAGTTTATGTTTTAAGACAGAAAACTAAAAACTAAAAATGGCTGTGCCATTGTCCACAAGTCAATTACATATTTATTGGGTTATAGCGTGCTTTTAACCTAAGTTTATAGTATACTCTATTATGGTCCTCTCAGCCAAGGCTCATTTTGATAATTTTAAATAACACCTCAGCAAAGAAAAATTACATGCAATAAAATTAGTACAAATTTAGAACTAAATTAAGACAAATCTAATAAAACATCAAAGCTTATCATAGCAGCTTAGGACATTCTTAAAGGAAAATCTATAGATCCAAAGACTCATATTAGAAAAGAAAAAAAATGTGCAAATTATTAGCAGTATTTCTTTCAAGAAATTAAAAGCCGGGCTCGGTGGCTCAGTCTGTAATCCTGTGCCTTTGGGAGGCTGAGGTGAGTGGATTGCCTGAGCCCGTGGG
>NW_007078593.1:0-414 GCF_000164805.1 Carlito syrichta | reverse complement strand
TCTGAAAATCTTTTTTTTTTATTAAGATGGTCGTTCAAGGTCCACTTATGAGTGAGTACATGTGATACTCAGTTTTTGCTTCTGTGAAAGGTCACCCAGGAGGATAGACACTAACTCCATCCAGGTTTCCGTGAACATCGTGATTTTGTTCTCGTTTTCACTGCATAATATTGCATTGTTCCTACGTACCACATATTTTTAATCCAGTCCTCTTTAGATGGGCAATATGGTTGGTTCCATGTTCTTGCTACTGCGAACAATGTGGTGATAAACATACATGTGCAAATATCTCCTTTATAGAGGGATTTCATTCTTCCTGATATATTCACAGTAGGAGGAGGGCAGAGTCGATTTTTAGATCGTTTAGGAATCACCAAATGGTTATCCACAGAGCTTGTACTGATTTACACTCCC
>NW_007078592.1:0-770 GCF_000164805.1 Carlito syrichta | reverse complement strand
CCTCTCCCAGCAGCTGTTATTTTTTGAGTTGTTGATAATTGCCATTCTGACTGGAGTCTAGGTGGTATCTCAGTCTGGTTTTGATTTGCATCTCCCTGATGATTAGTGAGGTTGACCATTTCTTCATGTGTTTGTTGGCTGCTCGGATGTCTTCTTTTGTGAAGTGTCTGTCCATATCTCTTGCCCATTTTATAATGGGGTTGTTTGTTTTCTTCTTTTCAGTATGTTTCAGTTCCTTATAGATCCAGGATATTAAGCCTTTGTCAGACCTAGAGTTGGCAAATACTTATTCCCAGTCTGTAGGCTATCTCCCTGCTCTCTTGATGGTTTCTTTGGCCTTGCAAAAGCTTGTCAGTTTAATAAGGTCCCACTTGTCTATCTTTTCTCTTATGACCTGCGGGTTTTGCGTTTCGTACAGGAATTGGATGCCAGTTCCGATTTCCATGAGGGTATTTCCTTCCTTTTTTAAGGTTCTTATGGTTTGAGGTTTTACATTTAGGTCTCTGATCCATTTGGAGTTAGCCTTTGTGCATGGGGATAGATAGGGGTCCTGTTTCAATCTTCTGCATGTGGTCAGCCAGTTTTCCCAGCACCATTTACTGAATAGGTTCTTCTCTCCCCAGTGGTAGGTGGTGGAGGGTTTGTCAAAGATGAGTTGGTTGAGAAATTGAGGTTTTGCTTCTGGAATTTCAATTCTGTTCCATTGATCTATATGCCTGTTCCTGTACCAATACCAAGCTGTTTTGATGATTGTAGCTCTATAGTAAAGT
>NW_007078591.1:0-524 GCF_000164805.1 Carlito syrichta | reverse complement strand
AAATGCTTGATATCAAACCAGAAAGCCCTACTGATATTTCTAACTACATTGTTGTAAATTCTTTCACCTATTAAGCCGACCAAGATAGGTTATAAAAGAGACTTTTATTCTAAAAGTAGATGGAGCCAGGCACGGTGGCTCAGCTTGTAATCCCGTGCCTTTGGGAGGCTGAGTCGAATGGATTGCCAGAGCCCGCGGGTTCAAGAACTGCCTGGGCAGCGAGACCTCATCTCTACAATAAATCCAAAAATCAGCCAGGTGTGATAGTGCATGCCTGTAATTCTGGCTACTTGGAAGGCTGAAGCAGAAGGATCACCGGAGCCCAGCAGGTGAGGTTGCGGTGGCCAGAGAGTGGCCACTGCACTCCAGTCCGGGTGACAGAGTGAGACTCCAAGTAAAAATTAAATAAATAAATAAACAAATAAAAGTAGATGGAACAAAAATGGTAGCATTATGGTTTCTACACATCTTTTTTTCTATACAGGGACATTTCTCTGGTATAATCATGTATAGACATGAAAAAT
>NW_007078590.1:0-831 GCF_000164805.1 Carlito syrichta | reverse complement strand
AAAAATCAGCCGGGTGTGGTAGCGCATGCCTGTATTCCGGCTACTGGGAAGGGTGAGGCGGAAGGATCGCCAGAGCCCAGCAGGTCGAGGCTGCGGTGGCCTGGAGTGGCCACTGCACTCCAGTCTAGGTGACAGAGTGAGACTCCAACTCAAAAAATAAAAAATAAGAAACACTAATGAAACTTGTGACTTTTTAAACTTTTATCAAATATATGGTTGCAAATTATTTTTGCTTTGTTTTCCACTAAATTATTCAATGTTGGTGAGCACATGGAGAAAAGGAATTTTCATAAACCAATGGACTGTTATATGTCTGTTAGTATAAATTTGGGGGCACTCAATTGACCACAGTTATCAAAAGGCTTTAAACAAAGTAGGCCCTGTGTCCACGAATTTCATTTTCAGAGATCCATCCTAAGGAACTAATTGAAGCCTTAGACAAAGATTGAAGTGCATGGCCTCCAACAACATCATTAATTCAAACAATGGAAAAAATCCCAAACCGACTCAATGCCAAGAATGGGGAGATCATTAAATAGATTGCTTCTCAGCCGGGCTCGGTGGCTCAGCCTGTAATCCCGCGCCTTTGGGAGACTGAGGTGAGTGGATTGCCTGAGTCCGTGGGTTTGAGACCCGCCTGGGCAGGCGAGACCTCATTTCTACAAAATATCAAAAAATCAGTCGGGCATGATAGCGCATGCGTGTAATTCTGGCTACTCGGAAGGCTGAGGCGGAAGGATCGCCAGAGCCCAGCAGATCGAGGCTGCGGTGCTCCAGTCTGGGCGACAGAGTGAGACTCTAACTCAAAAACAAAAAAAAATAGATTGCTCT
>NW_007078589.1:0-814 GCF_000164805.1 Carlito syrichta | reverse complement strand
CTTTGAGCTCATTTTTCTATGGGATGTAAGGAAAGGGTACAATTTCATTCCTCCAAATGTGAGTAATCAATGGTCTAACACCATTTGTTTTATTTTAATGATCTCAGTCCTTGTCAACAAACCAATTGACCATAGAGGTGTGGATTTATTTTTGGACCTAGAAATTCAGTTCCATTGATCTCTATGTATATCTTTGTGCTAGCATCATGCAGTTTTCTTCTAATGTGCAGTCAGATTTGAAATTGAGAAATACGAGCCTCCAAGTTGGCTTTTCTTTAGCATGACTGATTTGGCCACTTGGAACTCCTTAAAATTTCACATGAGTGTTAGGACTGGCTTGCCCACTTCTGCCAAAAGGATGTTGGGATTTTCATAAAAATCACAATGATTTTGTAGATTGTTCTGTGTTGTGCTGCCATCTAAAAAATGATTACGTCTTCTACATGAACATAAGATGTCTCTACATTTATTTCGGCTGTCTTGAATTAATTTCAGCAACTTTTGTAATTTTTCACATGCAAATCTTACACTTTGGTTAAATATAGTCTTAAGTATAGTATTACTGTTTATTATTTTTTACACAGAATTGCCTTCTTAATTTTACTTTCATATTGCTTATAGCTAGTATATAGAAGTAAAATAGATTTTGGTGTATTGAAAAAGAAAAGGAGCTGGGCTTGGTGGCTCAGCCTGTAATCCCGTGCCTTTGGGAGGCTGAAGTGAGTGAATTGCCTGAGCCCGCGGGTTCGAGACCTGCCCGGGCAACTTGGTGAGACCTTATCTCTACAATAAACAAAAAATCATCCATGCATGG
>NW_007078588.1:0-746 GCF_000164805.1 Carlito syrichta | reverse complement strand
GGGGACAATATATTGACCTACAATGTGACTCAGTAATTGTTGGGAGCCAGCCACGGAGTCCCACTGAGCAGGATCAGGAAGGGCCTTTGACCCCGAGACCACTAGGATGTGTTCAGGAGCTATTTGACCCCATTTCCTCCCCCTTTCTACTCAGCACTAACCAGATTAACCTCCTGTGAGCTCAAAACATAAAAACTCTGAGACTGGGATGAACACAAGCTAACTTTAGAAACTCATTGCTCCCATTCTTCAACAAATTGCAGTTTTGGCTTTCACACAACTTATAATTCACACTCGTGTCACATCTAAGAGCCTTAGTGTTGGTCACAGGCTTCTGGGTCATGATATTAGGATTTATTGAAGTTGTAAATTGGACAACATAGTTTTAGAAGACAGCCATTTTGTTGAAAGAATGCGGCTGGGTTACTTGCATGTAGCCCACTGTGAACTTTGGACTGGGCCACATTCCAAACCTTCTGGGATGGGCCACTTTCATTTGTAAAGTAAATACTTAAGCTTCTATAGAATTGTTTAACTTGGCATGAATCCACCAACTTAGTCTGAAAAAGGTTTATACAATATGTCACTCGTGGATTAGGTTATCCTTTGTTATGGCATTTTAAGATTATCCTAGGGAAAGGATTTAAAGGCAATCATTGATTAAGTTTTCATTGATTAAGGTTTCTGGTGGGTGGGGGACATCCCTCCCACATCTGACTTTGTGTATAAAAGACCCGTTGTAATTC
>NW_007078587.1:0-1133 GCF_000164805.1 Carlito syrichta | reverse complement strand
GAAGTATTCCCCTCTTTTTAGTTTTTTGAAATAATTTGAGTAGATTGGTATTAGTTCTTCAAATGTTTAGTAGAATTCAACAGTGATTTCATTAGGCTTTTCTTTGATGGGAGATTTTTATTATTGTCTTGATCTTGTAATTCATTATTAGTCTGTTCATGTTTTCTATTTCCTACTAGTTCAATCTTAGTAGGTTGTATGTGTTCAGGGCTTTATCCATTTCTTCTAAGTTTTCTTATTTGTTGACATAGACATACTTACTCCTAATAATGTCTAATGAGCCTTTGTATTTCTGTGGTATCAGTTGTAATGTCTTCTTTTTTATCTCTGATTTTATTTATTTGGTTTCTTTTTCTTTTTTTCTTAGTTTGGCTAAAGATTTATAAAATTTGTTTACCTTTTTGAAAACCTAACATTCTACTTTGTTGATCTTTTGTATCTTTTCTTAGTATCAAATTAACTTATTTCTGGTCTGAACATTATTTTCTTTTCTTCTACTAATTTGGGGTTTGGTTTGCTCTCTTTTTATTTTTTTATTTTATTTTTTGTTTTTAAGATGCATAGTTAGGTTGTTGATTTGAATCTTTCTTTTTTTGGGGTGTAGATATTATTTGTTGTACACTTTCATCTTCATACTTGTTTTGCTATATTCTGTAGATCTGGTATGTTGTGTTTCCGTTTTCATTTGTTTCAAGAAATTTAAAAAAATTTTTTCTTAATTTATCCTTTGACTCATTTGACATTCAGGAGTATTTTATTTAATTTCCATATATTTGTATAGTTTCCAAAGTTCTTCTTGTTAGTTATTTCTAGCTTTATTTTTGTTGTCTTTAGAAAATATATTTGATATGGTTTTGACTTTTTAAAATTTGTTGATAGTGTTTTGTAGCCTAACATACGGAGTCTCCTAGAGAATGTTCTATGTACTGATGAGAAAAATGTGTATTCTGCAGCAGTTGGCTGAAATGTTCTGTAAATATCTACTAGGCCCATTTGTTCTGGAGTATAGTTTAACTTTAATATTTATTTATTTAATATTTATCTGTGGATTTTCTGCCTGGATGATGTGTTTGTTTAAAAATGAGATGTTGAAGTTTCTTACTATTATTGTATTGCAATCTGTCTTTTCCTTT
>NW_007078586.1:0-705 GCF_000164805.1 Carlito syrichta | reverse complement strand
TTCGGGAAGATGAACAGGAGCAAAAACATAAGCAGGATGTTTGAGAATAAAAACTTGATAAGGATTACCTAAAATACAATTAGCCAAAGTACAATTTGTGCAGGTAATATTAAAATGACCATACTCAAACTTTATAGAATAATTAGAATAAGCATAAACTATCAATAAAACATAAGGAGAATCAACACAAGCTTGTAAAGAAGTTGTAAACTTTGAAAAAGGTCGATAAAGAGTTATCCTTCCTGTGGCTGCAAATAATTTGTAAAGATGTGATTGTGGATGTTTTCCAAAAGGTGAAGCATAATAAAAGACAGGAGCTACCCATCCAAAAGGAGACCAATTATCCAAAGGAGTTGGTGGAGGAATTATTGGACGGGATTTATCCCAAGTGTATTGATCATCATTATTATCAAAAAATTGTCTGAAATCACCATTAGGTCGAGTAACTGTCCAATCAAAAATTTTATCAGAAAAATACTTAAGCACTGGTGAACCAGGCACAAACAATCTGTAAAACACAGGTTGTTTAGAATTACATATTCTCCATTTTGGAAAGCCTTGTGTAATACTCACTGTATCCCAATAGTGTATAACATGCGAAATGTCTAAGCATAAAGATTTATTGGTGGTGACAGCATCTCTATGATAAATGTACCTGTTTTTAGGATAATTAACATCCACGGGATGAACAAATTGTAATGCCCA
>NW_007078585.1:0-809 GCF_000164805.1 Carlito syrichta | reverse complement strand
GAGAGCCCCCAAATTTATACTAACAGACATATGACAGTCCATTGGTTTATGAAAATTCCTTTCTCCATGTGCTCACCAACATTGAATGATTTAGTGGAAAAGAAAGCAAAAATAATTTGCAAACATATATTTGATAAGTTTAAAATGTCACAAGTTTCATTAGTGTTTATTTATTTATTGAGTTGGAGTCTCACTCTGTCACCCAGACTGGAGTGCAGTGGCCGCTCCTGGCCACCGCAGCCTTGACCTGCTGGGCTCCGGCGATCCTTCCGCCTCAGCCTTCCAAGTAGCCGGAATTACAGGCATGCGCTACCACGCCCGGCTGATTTTTTGATTTATTGTAGAGATGAGGTCTCCCTGCCCAGGTGGGTCTCAAACCCGCGGGCTCAGGCAATCCACTCATCTCAGCCTCCCAAAGGCACGGGATTACAGGCTGAGACACTGAGCCCAGCTAGTGTTTCTTTAACTACAGAGAAAATGCCATTTTTCTTTTCTATTTTTTTTATTTTAAAGATGTGGGATACAATTCAGGTTTAGATATTCAAGTGTTCAGAATTTTTTTTTCTTTTTTGCATTTGCTTCAACTTCTTATTCAATGTTCTGAAAATGTGTCATGTAATGTTACAGCCACTCACCATGTGTGACTATTAAACTTAAGTGTAGGTATGATGAAATCCAATTTTAAATATAGTGTCTCAGTTTATCAGGGTATGTTTCCAGGGCCCCAGAAGCTGTGGTGGCTGTGACTTGGGTCTGGGCCATGAGGATGTGTGCTGACCAGTGTCACCAAACTTGCTGTGGCAGTGCCA
>NW_007078584.1:0-797 GCF_000164805.1 Carlito syrichta | reverse complement strand
TCACCAACTTACCATCTGTATCAGTTGGCCAAAAGAAAGTCAACTGCAGGCACCGAGGGTATGTGACTGTGTGTGTGTGTTGGGGGCGAATGCACCAGGATGTGTTATTGGGTTGACTTTGTTAAGATTGTTTTACTGTTTTAAGTGTGGTCATTTTTAAAAGCATTTGAGCAACTCCATTATGTTCAAGCAGAACATTTGTCAAAAGTAATTACCTGAGTTTGGTTGAAGGGCCTTGCTCTGGTATGTTTTTGAATTCTAGCAAAGAGTTTTAGATAATTGGCCTTATTGCCCAGCGAAGAAGTGACAACAGTTCTTTTTTAATTTCAATACAGTTATCAGTAGCTGGAGTGGCCAGGCCCCTTTACTTCATCTTGTAATTTCATATTGGGGTATGTTCTCATGTCTCCCCTTCTCTGTGATCCTGTTAATCGGTAAATTTCTCTTTCTGTGAATGAATGAGAGAATGAGAGAATGATAAATAGCAAAATACAAAAAAGAAAATAAACGAGTTTTTTGATTAATTTATTTCGTTACATGGTATACTTAGTGTTTTCTAAACTTCTTCTAGGTATTTTGCTCTGTGAAAGTTTAGGTAAATAGTTCATTGATTATATTGAAAAAATATTTTTTATTTTTTATTATATTTATTTATTTTTAAGTTGGAGTCTCACTGTGTCGTCCAGACTGGAGGGCAGTGACTGCTTCCAACCATTGCAGCCTCGACCTGCGGGTCTCCGGCGATCCTTCCACATCAGTCTTCCAAGTAGCTGGAAATACAGGCACACGCTACCACG
>NW_007078583.1:0-746 GCF_000164805.1 Carlito syrichta | reverse complement strand
TTCAGACTATTCTCCAATGAATCCTTTTTCATTAGTGGAGCCTCCAAAAATAAAGTCTACCCTGGAATACATGTGTTTCATTGCACCTAATAGTGTCCTAGGGGCCTTAGTCAAGTACTATATTTACATTAATCTGGTATAAGAGACATCTATTTCAACCTGGAATGTATACAAACTTACCACAATCCCTGCTTCTTACTCTTCTTAGTAGAAAATAATGGAGCCACAATAATATTATTATACAATAATAATTAAAATGCTATCAAATATCATTTCTTGTGTATCAGGCACTGTTCATAGCATGCAATTACCACTCTCAAAATAAGAAAATTAAGAACTAGAGAACTTAATTTGTCCTTAATCAAGTGAAAGTGTCAGGATTGAGATGCAAACCAGAGGCTTTTCTGATGCCAGAATGCTGCTTTATTTACCACTAGACGATTTATAAATTTTGGATAGATGAGCTATGAGATTGAGATGAAGCATTTCATCTTCAAAAAGACAAAAGAACTGAGTGTGATGGCTCAAGCCTGTAACCCAGCACTTTGGGAGGCAGAGGCAAGAGAATTGACTGAGCTCAGGGATTTGAGACCAACCTGAGCAACACAGAGAGACTTCATCTCTACAATAAATCAAAATTTAGCCAGGTGTGGTGTCACATGCCTGTGGTTTCAGCTCCCTGGAAGACTGAGGCAGAAGGATTACCTGAATCCAGCAGGTCAAGACTGCAGTGACCATGAGCAATG
>NW_007078582.1:0-772 GCF_000164805.1 Carlito syrichta | reverse complement strand
CATAGTATTGGAAGTCCTGGCTAGAGCAATCAGAGAAGAGAGGCAATCGGAGGTATTCAAATAGGAAAAGAGGAAGTCAAGTATCTCTCTATGCAGATGATATGATCGTGTACCTTGAAAACCCAAGAGAATCTGTCAAAGACCTCCTTACATTAATAAAGGCCTTTGGCAAAGTCTCAGGATACAAAATAAATGTACAAAAGACAATCGCATTTCTCTACACCAATAATAAACAAACAGAAACCCAAATAAAAAACACAAATCCATTCACAATAGCCACAAAAAAATGAAATACCTTGGCATCTTCCTAACCAGAGACGTGAAAGACCTTAACAATGAAAATTACAAAACACTGCTCAAAGAAATCAAAGCTGACATGAGCAAGTGGAAAAATATCCCATGCTCATGGATCAGAAGAATCAACATTGTGAAGATGTCCATCTTACCTTAGGCAATCTACAAATTCAATGCAATACCCATTAAATTACCAACAACATTATTCTATAAAGACCTAGAAAAAACAACATAGGAATTCATATGGAAACACAAACGTCCAAGAATACCCAGAACAATCCTCAGCAAAAAAAACAAAGCAGGTAGTATCACAATACCAGACTTCAAACTTTACTATAAAGCTACAATCATCAAAACAGCTTGGTATTGGTACAGGAACAGGCATATAGATCAATGGAACAGAATTGAAATTCCAGAAGCAAAACCTCAATTTCTCAACCAACTCATATCAACAAAGCCCCCACTACCTACCAATGGG
>NW_007078581.1:0-900 GCF_000164805.1 Carlito syrichta | reverse complement strand
AAGAGAATGAGTAAGTGCTAGCTTTAATACAAAATGAGGGGAAGGCATGTTCATTTTGAGGGAGGTGGGACAGGCCAGGTGTACTGCACATGATTGCTTCTGTACTATACTGGTTCTTTGGTGGAAGAGCTCATTCACAATCCATTACGTGTTTGGAGTGGGGCTGTTTTTATCCTCAGCTCCAGTCTCATCATTTCTGCTGCAGTTCTTAGAAATAAATCTCTCTTACCACTAATATTATTGAATGTAAATTTGGAGAAGCTGAGAGAGCCACCACAAATGAAGCCACCCCAGATAAAGGTCAGCTTGAGGATGGAAACATAAACCTTGTGCTGATATCATCACTTAGATCCCCAGAGGCTGTAGGATCTAGGTCTACCCAGGGATTTCTCAGATGCAGAAGGATCTATGGGTGCTTCATCATGGACCAGACCTGTTCCCAAGCTTGTGTTCAGGAAGCAGTGAGTGAATGGTCCATGCCCACTTGTGATTATATAGGCTCAGAGACAACATGTATGGGAGTGCTTTGCCAGTGTTAAGGTTTCTACAAATGGGAGTTAGTTGTATGGTAGGTGTAAAGTTAGTTGGACAATTGTGTTCAGAAATAACATGATTTTAAAATGCATTGATACTGAAAGGAGAACTATTTGGAATAATCGTTTGGCAAATTTTAAGAAATTCAGACATTTATCTAAAGAATTTAGGTCAAATAATATTGTCTAAATTATTTATCTATTTCATATAAAATTGACTTCTAGACCTTAACTATTCTCTTCTGTTTACATGCATGGCCATAACCTATGTTGTTACATAAGCCACTGTTTCTTCCTCATTAAACATGATTCCTCCCACTGACGTGGACCACCTTTGAAGTACCAACTACTATTCTGAGCTGAGGCG
>NW_007078580.1:0-587 GCF_000164805.1 Carlito syrichta | reverse complement strand
AACTGGAACAAGACAAGGATGCTCACTCTCACTCCTCCTGTTCAAATATGGTATTGGGAAGTCCTGGCTAGAGCAATCAGAGAAGAGAAGGCAATCAGGGGTATCCAAATAGGAAAAGAGGAAGTCAAATTATCTTTCTTTGCAGATGATGTGATTGTATACCTTGAAAACCCAAGAGAATCTGTCAAAAAACTCCTTACACTGATAAAGGCCTTCAGCAAAGTCTCAGGATATAAAATAAATGTGCAAAAGACAATCGCATTTCTTTACACCAATAATAAACAAACAGAAACCCAAATAAGAAGCACAATTCCATTCACAATAGCAACAAAAAACATGAAATACCTTGGCATCTTCCTAACCAGAGATGTGAAAGACCTTTACAATGAAAACTACAAAACTCTGCTCAAAGAAATCAAAGATGACACAAACAAGTGGAAAAATATCCCATGCTTATGGATTGGAAGATCAACATTGTGAATATGTCCATCTTACCTAAGGAAATCTACAGATTCAATGCAATACCTATCAAATTACCAACAACATTCTTCTCAGACCTAGAAAAAACAACACAGGAATTCATATGG
>NW_007078579.1:0-646 GCF_000164805.1 Carlito syrichta | reverse complement strand
ATAGCCACAAAAAAATTGAAAATACCTTGGCATCTTCCTAACCAAAGACGTGAAAGATCTTTACAATGAAAACTACAAAACACTGCCCAAAGAAATCAAAAGTGACACAAACAAGTGGAAAAATATCCCATGCTCATGGATTGGAAGAATCAACATTGTGAAGATGTCCATCCTACCTAAGGTAATCTACAGATTTAATGTAATACCCATCAAATTACCAGCAACATTCTTCTCAGACCTAGAAAAAACAATACATGAATTCATATGGAAACACAAACGACCAAGAATAGCCAGAACAATCCTCAGCAAAAATAAAACAAAGCAGGCAGTATCACATTACCAGACTTCAAACTTTACTATAAAGCCAAAATAATCAAAACAGTTTGGTATTGGTACAAAAACAGGCATATAGGCCAATGGAATAGAATTGAGATTCCAGAAGCAGAACCTCAATTTCTCAACCAACTCATCTTTGACAAAGCCTCCACCACCTATTATTGGGGAGAGAACCTATTCAGTAAATGGTGCTGGGAAAACTGGCTGACCACATGCAGAAGACTCCAACAAGACCCCTATCTGTCCTCATACACAAAAATTAACTCTAAATGGACCAGAGACCTAAACGTAAAACCTCAAACCATAAGAA
>NW_007078578.1:0-964 GCF_000164805.1 Carlito syrichta | reverse complement strand
ATTAGCCAGGTGTGGGGCACACGCCTATAATTCCAGTTACTTGGAAGGCTGCAGCAGAAGGATCACCTGAGCTTTGCCCATAGCCACCACACTCCAACGTGGGTGACAGAGTGAGACTCCAATTCAAAAAAAAAAAAAAAAACCTGGAAATAAGATTATTGCATAAGATTTTGTGAAAAACAAAAGGATAAACTATGAGTAGTGCTTTGTTCTGTTTCTGCTGAGAGTAAGTGTTTAATAAAGGCTTTATTTTAGGGCCAGGTTTTACATCTAATATCAGGATACATCCTTTTAACTGCTTCTAAGCATCGGAAGTGGTTCCTGCATTGCGTGATTTGGTCATTTGGGAAAAAGGGGCTATAGGATGGCAAGATGATGCATAGAGACTGGAAAGTGGGAAAATATGCTCACTGAGAGGCAGGGTTGTTTTAAGCGTTGTTTGAAGGATTGGTAATAGAGAAATGGTGGTCTTTAAAGAAAAGTTGAGTTGTGGTTGTTGGCAGCAAAGTCATTCAAGTAGCTGCATCCTTCAGTGACATTTTAAGCACGTTGTTCTCTGCCAAATCTGTTTAGAAGCACCAAGGCCATCCTCAAAACCTGATTCACAGTCCATTCTCTAGTACATACTTTGAAAAAAAGCACCCTTTTAGGTTATGCTAGATAAACAAACAAAAAATGGCATTGGTGATTAAAACCATCCTGATTAATTTATTATATGTATTTAACTTACCCATCTCTAATCATGACTTCCCTGAGATTTTTTTTTAGAGCTTTGTTTTCCCACCTAGTAGATCAAGAAATAGAAGAAAAAGCACTGTTTAGTCAATATCCTAAGACACATCCATCAACCACTTTACATAGGGCAGCTCTCTCATTTCTCAGAGCTGAAAAAAAGTGTTATACCACGCCCGTCTGATTTTTTGATTTATTGTAGAGATGAGGTCTCGCTGCCCAGGCGGGTCTG
>NW_007078577.1:2961-5216 GCF_000164805.1 Carlito syrichta | reverse complement strand
AATTCCAATCACCTCACGTGCTTATTTAAAACTCAAATGTTGGACTTATTCCCATGCCTCGTGAATCAGAATATTTCTGGACAAGTTTCAGGAATTTTGACATGTTTTTCGAGAGATTCTGAAGTTTTAGGATGCTAGGATAGTATACGAGCTTTCTGCCTGAATTTTGAAGACCAAGAAATAAAAGGTGGGCTTAGAAAGAGAAAAAAATTCTGACCTGAGAACTGTGGGTTGGAAAGTAGAAGCAGTCAATAGTAATACATGACAGAGTCAGGTGGATGCCAGGACCCACATTTCACTGGGAACATGCTTCTCTTCTGAAGAAAATACTAGAGCGCATTCAAAGAGACTTTCTGTGAGATGAAGAGAACAATCCACAGGTGCTCAAGTCCTTCAAGCCACAGTTGATGCATTTCAGTCATAAATGTTGACATGTGATGTGTAAGAAGATAGAGCTCTTCTCTCTACAGTGAAGAAGACACCAAAGATACTTAAGCAAGGTAATAAAATGAATGTGGCTAGCGCACCAGAGAATAAAAGTATGAGGAAAATGATGATTACGCAGAGATCCTGGTAATCATTCAGATTGGTAACCTTAAGGACTTGGATGGAGATATCAGACTGGATCTCAAAGACCTTTGAGATAGAATTGATGGATCATAGTAAATGATTGTAGGCAGTCATGTAAAGGGGAATGAAAGTTTTCTCCCTGGGCTATAGGAGAAAACATGTCCAGAACAAAACAGACTGATTTAGGACGAGAGAAGTAAAAAAAAAGGACCCATCATTCCAGAAAACTTGAACACACATTCATCATGCATTTGGAAACTTTCACAGGTCACACGTGTTAGGCAGTGCAATGGCTCATTGTATGTGTCAACTTGACTGTGCTACAGGAAGTCCAGATTAAATGTCATTTCTGAATGTGTCTGTGAGAGTGGAAGGGGTTTTCACATGTGATCACTATCTGACTTATTGGACTCAGTGGACCAGATTGCTCTTCCCAACATGGGTGGGTGTCACCCAATCCCCTGAGGGCCTAGATAGAACAAAACACAGAGAAAAAACCTCTCCCCTTTGCTCCCTCCCTTCTTGCATGCCCTATGCCTGGTACGTAGGTCTTCTTCTGCCCTTGGACTGGGAGTCACACCCTGGAGTCTCCTGGTGCTCAGACTTTTGGTCTTAGACCTGATCACACCACTAACTTTCTTGGATATTCAGGTTACAGACAGTAGGTGGGGGGCCTTCTCATCCTCCATAACCACACACATCAATTCATCATAGTAAATCCATACATAAACAAGTGTGTGTGTATATATATGGAGGGTGCCGAAAAAGTATACGCAACTTAAGAAAGGAAAAAAAAACTATTAAAATTGTAATGCTCAATACATACTGATAACAAAAGATGAATCCAAGTTACATTTGACATCTGCAAGTACAAGAGCTGCTCAAAGTGATTCCCATCAGCATCCAGACACTTCTGATGATGGTGAACGACTGCAGGACTTGTTCCTGGGCAAGGCCTCCCAGATCTTCCTTTGTGCACATCACACACAGTCCCATGCATCTCAAACTTATCATGAACATGTGAAATTGTTAAGCATGTTGGAGGTTCTGTTGTATACTCACGCCTCCATTGTCACACTTCCACAATGCTTTCAAATTTCAAATAACATTTCAAAGTGGTCTTGTGCACCTCTAAAAACCGTACTTCCACCATTTTCTTTGACTATGCTGCCTATCGCATGGTGATCCTAACATTCATTTGATAAATGCTATCTCTTTATTGAACGACATACTAAACTTTGCTACCATAATTCAATTCAGCTTTGAAAAGTAATACATTGATAATATCCCTTAAAACATGTATATATTTTTTGCCCCCCCACCCCAGTATGTACTTGAATACAGGCTGTAAGCTTTGCAAAAGGTAGTTTCTTCTTAGATTAGTTAGGTGGATGCCAAAAAGAAAACAGGTAATTTAAGGGACAAGAAAGCATTTTCAGAAAGTCTTCAACAGTCAAGTTCTTGACATGAACAAACATGTCACAAGCTTACAGTGTTCCAACATATTACAAAAAGATTTGTGAGGTGTAGATATGTTCACCCTTGTGTGATGACAGACACTCCCATGCATGGACAGAAAGATTTACAAAACACACTGCTCTGCACAGTGCAGACCCCTGTGATAAGACTTCAAATCTTCCTGGAGGGAAGCACACTGGGGTGAGGGGTTGAATGCAGCTTATTTT
>NW_007078577.1:0-1521 GCF_000164805.1 Carlito syrichta | reverse complement strand
TGCCCAGAGAAAAAGCCTGGGTTCATTGCTATGCCACTAAAATCCACACTGGTTAGGCCTCTGTGTCCCTTGAGTGCACTCCCTTGATAAATCCTGCACTGCAGCCTGGTCACCATACTCAGTGTCTCCTGAAATTCATATTTTACTCACATTCTCTATCTATCAAAATCCAAGTTAACTTTCAAAGTCTGGTTCAAGTCATTGTACTCTATCCTCATTGTCAGAATAAATCACTTCCTCCTTTGACTTCTGAAGTCTTAATCCCTTGTATCAGTAAGGATCTATTCAGGAGACAGAAACCATACCACCTATTTGGACAGAGAAAATTTAATATAAGTAATTCTTGCCAGGAGCAATGACTTACACCTGTAATCCCAGAGTTTGGGGGCCAATGAGAGAGGAGTGCTTGAGCCCAGGAGTTTGAGACCAGCCTGAGCAGCACAGCAAGACCTCGGGACTATAAAAATTATTATTAATAATAATAAAAATAAGCCGGACTCGGTGGCTTAGCCTGTAATCCTGCGCTTTGGGAGGCTGAGGTGAATGGATTGCCAGAGCCCGTGGGTTTGAGACCCGCCTGGGCAACTTGGCGAGACCTCATTTCTACAATAAATCAAAAAATCAGCCGGGCGTGGTAGCGCGAGCCTGTAGTTCCAGTTACTTGGAAGGCTGAGGCAGAAGGATCGCCAGAGCCCAGCAGGTCAAGGCTGCGGTGGCCAGGAGTGGCCACTGCACTCCAGTCTGGGTGACAGAGTGAGACACCAACTCAAAAAAAATACAAAATAAAAAAATAAAAATAAAGAATTACTAAACAGGTAATGTTTTGTGTTGAACTGTGTGCCTCTAAAATTCATCTGTAGAAGGCCTAATCTTCAATATCTCAGAATGTAATCTTACTCGGAAACAGGAGAAAGACCCCAAAAAAACAAAATTGTCTTTTGGAGAGTGGGTTCCCTGTAGTACAAATGCCCCCCACTAGGTAAGTGTCTTAGGAACCCATCGGCATCAGTGTGTCAGCTAGTATACTGAGAGGTTGCATTCAGCTTCAGTGAATTTTTGTTATGATTCTTTCAACACATTTGCCCATTTCATGATAGGTGATTTACAGGTATGTCTGTCCACACCATTGAATGTTCAGCAGTTTTTGACCAAAAGAAGCTGGAACCTAATGCTCCACCTTCCCTGTTCACCTGATCTCATTGTAACCAAATTTTTCTTTGTTTCCACAGATGAAAAAAGTCCTCTAAGAGAAACATTTTGCCAATGTAGAAGAGGTGAAATAAAAAATGTCAGAGGCACTAGAAGGCACCAAAATGAATGAGCTCAAAAACTGTTTTGAGCAATGAAAAAAGTGTCTCAATAGATATACTGCATCACACAGAGAGTATATTGGTGGTGACTGAAGTCTAAACATGTGAAGACAAATACAAAACATTTTATAAATAAATGCCTTTTTTTTGAGGTCCCTCCTTTTAGAATTGCTTTGGATATAATTAGTTAAGATGAGGTCATATGGAGCAA
>NW_007078576.1:0-695 GCF_000164805.1 Carlito syrichta | reverse complement strand
TTCTGACATCACACAACCTACCTAGGTTGGAACAAGAAGAAAATTGAGACCCTAAATAGACCAATAACAATCAAGGAAATCGACTACGTAATAAGAAAACTTCCTACAAAAAAAAGCCCTGGTCCAGATGGCTTTCCAGCAGAATTCTACAAGACATTCAAGGAGGAGCTGATACCAATCCTACTGAAGGTATTCCAGGCGATTGAAAAAGATGGAACTCTCCCCAAATCATTTTATGAAGCCAACATCACATTGATACCCAAGCCAGGTAACGATCGAACAAAGAAAGAGAACTACAGGCCAATATCTTTGATGAACATAGATGCTAAAATTCTCAACAAGATCCTAGCAAACCGGATTCAGCAATACATCCCAAAAATCATCCACCATGACCAAGTAGGCTTCATTCCTGGCATGCAAGGCTGGTTCAACATTTGTAAAACCATAAATGTAATTAAATACATCAACTGATATCAAAATAAAAACCACATGATTATATCACTAGATGCAGAAAAAGCTTTTGATAAAATCCAGCACCCCTTCTTGATAAAAACCCTTGAACATCTAGGCATACGGGGAACATACCTCAAAGTAGTAAAAGCCATCTACGAGAAACCCACAGCCAGCATACTCCTAAATGGACAAAAATTGGAACCAATTCCCCTGAAAACTGGAACTAGACAAGAATGCCCACT
>NW_007078575.1:0-709 GCF_000164805.1 Carlito syrichta | reverse complement strand
CAATGGGTCGAAGGCCCCACTGTCAAGTGATTCGAGCCTGTGTCCTGATTAATTATCCTACATAGGAGTTCAAACATCGACTGAAGTTCTATGACAGAATAGCATAGAATAATAATAGAGACACTTGGACTTGAATATGTCGTATCCTTTGCTCTTGTGCCAGCATAAGCTCCATGAGCTCTTTGACACCATTACACAGAAGAAGGTGTGAGGTCTAGGAGCTAAGTCTGATCCAGTGAAGGCTGCTCTTGAGAGCAGTGCCCAGGAAAGGAGGGACCTGGAGCCATACCAGACTGACAGTCAGTCACCAAGTTGTCATGGAGCAAGTTCCGAGGAAGGGCCATGACCAGAACGGGAAGCAGGAGGCAGTTAAAAAAGGATGTACCTTCTGATAACAAATCTCCAATGTGATACGAAATTGGAGTTTTTAGATCGCACACAAAGATCACATTAGAAAAGAGAAATGGGCAAGAATCATCTCTACAATACATCAAAAAATTAGCCGGGCGTGGAAGCACGCGCCTGTGTTTCCAGCTACTTAGAAGGCTGAAGTTGAAGGATCGCCGGAGGCCAGCGGGTCGAGGCTGCGGTGGCCGGGAGCGGCCACTGCACTCCAGTGTGGGCGAGAGAGTGAGACTCCATCTCCAAACAATAACAGAAAAAAGCCAGGTTCCGTGGCTCAGCCTGTAATCCTGCGATTAGGAGGCTG
>NW_007078574.1:0-898 GCF_000164805.1 Carlito syrichta | reverse complement strand
TTGGGTTTCAAGGTACACAATCATGTCATCTGCAAAGAGAGATAACTTGACTTCCTCTTCCTATTTGGATACCCCTGATTGCCTCCTCTCTCCGATTGCTCGAGCCAGGACTTCCAATACTATGTTGAACAGGAGGGGTGAGAGTGGGCATCCTTGTCTTGTTCCAGTTTTCAGGGGAAATGGTTCCAATTTTTGTCCATTTAGGAGTATGCTAGCTGTGGGTTTCTCATAGATGGCATTTACTATTTTGAGGTATGTTCCCCGTATGCCTAGATGTTCAAGGGTTTTTATCAAGAAGGGGTGCTGGATTTTATCAAAAGTTTTTTCTGCGTCTAATGCTATAATCATGTGGTTTTTGTTTTGACATCTGTTGATGTATTTAATTACATTTATGGTTTTACAAATGTTGAACCAGCCTTGCATCCCAGGGATAAAGCCTACTTGGTCATGATGGATGATTTTTGAGATGTATTGCTGAATTTGGTTTGCTAGGATCTTGTTGAGAATTTTAGCATCTATGTTCATCAAAGATATTGGCCTGTAGTTCTCTTTCTTTGTTGGATCTTTACCTGGCTTGGGTATCAATGTGATGTTGGCTTCGTAAAATGATTTGGGGAGAGTTCCATCTTTTCCAATCGCCTGGAATACCTTCAGTAGGATTGGTATCAGCTCCTCTTTAAATGTCTTGTAGAATTCTGCTGGAAAGCCATCTAGACCAGGGCTTTTTTTTTTTTTGTAGGAAGTTTCCTTATTATGTAGTCAATTTCCTTGATTTTTATTGGTCTATTTAGAGTCTCAATTTCTGCTTGTTCCAATCTAGGTTGGTTGGGTGATGTCAGAAAGTCCTCCATTTCCTTAAGGTTTTCAAGTTTGTTTCTATACAAGTGTACGTAGTAGG
>NW_007078573.1:0-793 GCF_000164805.1 Carlito syrichta | reverse complement strand
TACAGGCGCGCGCTACCACGCCCGGCTGATTTTTTTGATTTATTGTAGAAATGAGGTCTCGCCAAGTTGCCCAGGCGGGTCTCAAACCCACGGGCTCTGGCAATCCATTCACCTCAGCCTCCCAAAGTGCAGGATTACAGGCTAAGCCACCGAGCCCGGTTTATTTTTATTATTATTAATAATAATTTTTATAGTCCCGAGGTCTTGCTGTGCTGCTCAGGCTGGTCTCAAACTCCTGGGCTCAAGCACTCCTCTCTCATTGGCCCCCAAACTCTGGGATTACAGGTGTAAGTCATTGCTCCTGGCAAGAATTACTTATATTAAATTTTCTCTGTCCAAATAGGTGGTATGGTTTCTGTCTCCTGAATAGATCCTTACTGATACAAGAGATTAAGACTGCAGAAGTCAAAGGAGGAAGTGATTTATTCTGACAATGAGGATAGAGTACAATGACTTGAACCAGACTTTGAAAGTTGACTTGGATTTTGATAGATAGAGAATGTGAGTAAAATATGAGTTTCAGGAGACACTGAATATGGTGACCAGGCTGCAGTGCAGGATTTATCAAGGAGTGCACTCAAGGGACACAGAGGCCTAACCAGTGTGGATTTTGGTGGCATAGCAATGAACCCAGGCTTTTTCTCTGGGCAATGAAGAACTATCAAATGTGTCTGAGGAGGAGCAGAATAGGATTGAATGTGTCAGAGGAGTATCAAGAAACTGCCTGAGGTCATGGCCATAGGATTGGAATAAGACTCACAAAGATGATTCTGCATTTCTGCTGAAGCTCATG
>NW_007078572.1:0-570 GCF_000164805.1 Carlito syrichta | reverse complement strand
GGACTCCCGCGCTGCGGGACCCCAGAGTGTGGCTCGCGGCGACTGGGACGACCGCGGAGCTGGGCCCCCCGCTGGCGGCGGAGCTGGGCCCCCCGCAGGCGGTGGAGCTGGGGCCCCCCTACCACGTCGAGGGAACGTGAGTCAGGCCGCTCTTGGACATGGACCCTTAACCGTGAGTTTACAGACTCTTCTTTTCTTGTATTTTCTTACCTGTGTTGTGGCTTTTGCTGGACGTGGAACTGCTGGATTATGCATGAGAGTATCCAGTTTTCTGAGAAATGTGTGTGGAAGGACTGCCCTATTCCCACGGAATGTATGTGGCCATAAATGTGTCCACTGATTCCTCAGTGTTCGTTCCATTCCATGGATCTATCGTTAGGGTTTTATACCATTGCCTCTGTGTTTGGTTTACTGGACTTTGGTGAAAGCAGAAAGTGTGAAACCCTAAACTTTGCCCATTTTGACGACAGTTTGGGCTATTGCAGGTCTCGTGCAATTCTACTGAAATACAAGACATTTGGGTTTTGGGCGAGATTTCTTTCTGTTTTCAATGCGTTGTGTAGTAGTGGC
>NW_007078571.1:0-790 GCF_000164805.1 Carlito syrichta | reverse complement strand
TATTTGTGGTTTGGCTGCTATGGTAAATTGAAATGTTTCTTTAGTGGTTCTTCAGGTGGACTTGAAAGTGTAGAGAGACACCAGGTGTTTGTATGTTGAATTGTGTCCCGCAACAATGCTGAATTTGAGTTCTGAAAGGGTGAGTGTGTGTGTGTGAGTGTGTGTGTGTGTGTGTGTGTGTGTCTGGTGAACTTGTTGGAGCTGTCTATACGTAGCGTTGTGCCTGTGAGAACTGAGTTAACTTTACTCCTTCGTCTCCCGTGAGGATACCTTGAAAAATTGTTTTTTGTTTAATTGCTCTGTTCAGCATTCTTAACCCTATCTTGAAGGGAAGTGGTGGAAGACTATATCCACGTATACTTCTTGATCTTCAGGGAAAAGCTGAAAGTTTCACCGTGGAGTAATCATGTGAGTTTTGTGTTTTCCTATGTGGCCTTTATCAGGTGAAGGAGGTTTTCTTCTATTCTGAGTTACATTTTAGTGTTTGTATCATGAATCAGTGTGAATTTTTCTCAAATCCCTTCGACCTCAATAAAGAAGGTTGTATATGGCTCCTTTTATACTGCTAGTGCGGAATTCCCTTTGATTGAGTTTTGTTGAAATGACATTTACGTTTTGTACGTTGTGCTACACATGTTTCCCAGAAATCAATCCCACTTGGCATGGTTTCTAATTGAATTCATTTTACTATACGTGGCTGAGGATTGGTGTCCGAAATGCTGATGAATGCCTTCCAATGAATAATTGAAGAAAAAGCCTAGAGATTCCACACCTGCACCAACAGTATGGG
>NW_007078570.1:0-819 GCF_000164805.1 Carlito syrichta | reverse complement strand
TTCAGAGCTGGTTTTCACATAACGTTAAACTCAAATGTATACAAAAGCCAAGAAAGACCCAATGTCCAGGTAGAGAGACAGTGGACCCCTCTCAGTTATAGTCTCCCTTTCCTCTAGTGTAGCCATCTCAGTTACTCAGGCACAGGTCACATGGTCCCCCTGGCCCCATGCAAGAGTCCTCATCATAGGAGGACCAGCCCATAGGGGTGTGTCTGGGGAGCCTGCTGGGGTGATGGGCAGGAAGTGACTCCCCACTTGTACTACACACCACCTCATACTCGATCCCTTCTTGGGACCCCCATGATCTGGGAAATGCTGATTGGAATAATGAGGAGCAGAGAGGACTTGGTACCCCTGTTGGTGATGACAGAAGGCTGCACCCAAGGTGAGGAGATGGGGTCCGTGCCCCAGGCAGATGGGGAAGACAAGGACCTAGCGAGGGGCTGTGGGACCTAAATTGCAGCCCCTACTCAGAGGCCTGCTTCCCTGTTGACAGGGCCCTAGTGTCCAACAGCCTCCTGAGGAAGCAAAGCATCCCTTTCCCCACTCCTTGGCCATCTGGTGTTCATTATCACGAACCTAGCTTGAGCCCTCCCTGCACTCTCTGGACACCTCTGGAATCCAAATGTAGAAGCCAAAGACACTCATTCTTAAGGCCACCAGCAACAGGAGAGGGATGTGGGTGGGGTTTCCTGTGTGCCATAGTGGGCAGGGAGGGGTTTTGTGTGGTGGCTCTTCAGGGTACCCTTGCATCATGCCCTCAGCCTGGAGGCAGCTGAGACATTTCACTTGGACTGTAGGAGTTTAGGAGACTGGGAT
>NW_007078569.1:0-883 GCF_000164805.1 Carlito syrichta | reverse complement strand
CCATTTGGAGTTAACCTTTGTGCATGGGGATAGATAGGGGTCCTGTTTCAATCTTCTGCATGTGGTCAGCCAATTTTCCCAGCACCATTTACTGAATAGGTTTTCCTCTCCCCATTGGTAGGTGGTGGGGGCTTTGTCGAAGATGAGTTGGTTGAGAAATTGAGGTTTTGCTTCTGGAATCTCAATTCTGTTCCATTGATCTATATGCCTGTTCCTGTACCAATACCAAGCTGTTTTGATGATTGTAGCTTTATAGTAAAGTTTGAAGTCTGGTAATGTGATACCACCTGCTTTGTTTTTTTTGCTGAGGATTGTTCTGGCTATTCTTGGATGTTTGTGTTTCCATATGAATTCCTGTGTTGTTTTTTCTAGGTCTGAGAAGAATGTTGTTGGTAATTTAATGGGTATTGCATTGAATTTGTAGATTGCCTTAGGTAAGATGGACATCTTCACAATGTTGATTCTTCCGATCCATGAGCATGGGATATTTTTCCACTTGTTCATGTCGGCTTTGGTTTCTTTGAGCAGTGTTTTGTAATTTTCATTGTAAAGGTCTTTCACGTCTCTGGTCAGGAAGATGCCAAGGTATTTCCTTTTTTTTGTGGCTATTGTGAATGGAACTGTGTTTTTTATTTGGGTTTCTGTTTGTTTATTATTGGTGTAGAGAAATGCGATTGTCTTTTGTACATTTATTTTGTATCCTGAGACTTTGCCAAAGGCTTTTATCAATGTAAGGAGGCCTTTGACAGATTCTCTTGGGTTTTCAAGGTACACCATCATATCATCTGCATAGAGAGATAACTTGACTTCCTCTTTTCCTATTTGAATACCTCTGATTGTCTCCTCTTCTCTGATTGCTTTAGCCAGGACTTCCAATACTATG
>NW_007078568.1:0-826 GCF_000164805.1 Carlito syrichta | reverse complement strand
ACAAAGTCATTTCAGGGATTTGGATCTGAGTGATGAAATACCAATACTATGTTTAGTAATTTATGTTTCCAAAGGATTTCTAGTGATTATTATGCTAACCTGCAAATTGAAATTATACTGTTCTAGTTTTATCTGATGGAGTTTTCCTTGGATTCGCAAGGGGTGGGACAGGTTGCCACTTGGCCTGCAGTAGAAATGTTTAAACGCCTTTTAAAACCTACCTATAGGAAATTTATTTATGTCTAGCCTGTGCTAGCTACCCTGCCTCAATTATTTATTCTTTAGAGATTTTTTTTTTTTGATCCCATAATCATTTGGGGTGCCGAGGGGTGAAGGTCCATCTTCTGTAATTTCTTCAGAGCTGATAATGGGCGCAGTCCTGCCTAGCCAGAGATCAAAAATCTCTCCCTGTCTGACTTAAGGCGTCCAGATTTGTTTCAGCAGTGGCATTATTTTCAGGCACTGGCTGGAATTTTTGCATGACCATTATGTGGGCATAAAATTACTGAATTCTAGCTCAATAAAAGGAATAAAGTCAGGCCTACATTTTGACAATTGTAGGTAAAAGCCATAAGGTCTGAAGTTATTAGCATAACTTAAATGATAAACTTTAATTTCTGTGGCTTTATTACAAGTACCAGCTTTTGTATTTCTGGACTATAATGGTAGCCTGACAGATTGTTTTAGACTATAATTTGAACTAGGCACTTAAGTAAATTCTAAATAAAATTTGAAGAGAAATCCAAAAATGTTTGGAGACTTGCATTCAGAAAAGACTTTATTATGCCTAGATTGTTTATAGAACTTCTTTTGTATGTATATTTTC
>NW_007078567.1:0-760 GCF_000164805.1 Carlito syrichta | reverse complement strand
GAGAAGTGGGTCCCTGTCCTTCCCGTTGGCTCCCGCGCATGGGTTTGGAGAAGGTTTTCCTCGCAGTAGAGGCACTGTCTATGATCACAGCACTCTGAAATTCTCACTAAAAGGTTTGGCTACTTTTCAAGGAGACTATGTGGCAAGAACAAATGCCAGGGTGCTCTCCGCAAAGTTGAGTGGTGAATGTTGGTGGTGGGAAGTAAAGGAAACTTATAGAACCCTAAGGGAAGCAAGCTAAATCGTTGGCTATGGACAGCTAGGAAGCGTATCCCCGCAATCAAAGCACACTTCATTGTGCACCAAAACGACTCCTGCTAAGGGTAGGCCAGGCATGGAATCTCCCACCTCTCATCCAGCACTTTGGCAGACTGAGGACGGAAGATTCCTGGAGCCCAGGAGTTGAAACATGACTGTGTAACATCAGGCAGCCTCATCTCTATCTCCAAAATGTCATCAATGAGCTGGGCATGGAGACATAGGCTTTTGGTTGCAGCCGCTTGGGAGGATTGCCTGAGCCCCAAGGTCTACCCTGTGGTCAGGTATGATTGTACCACTCTAGTACCGTCTGGGCATCAGAGTGAGGCCCTGACTCAAAGAGAAACGCAACCCACAGATGCGGAAAATATATTTGCGCATGTACATCTGACGAGGGATGATCAGCTCGGAACTACAAGGAACTGCCACTTGCCGACAAGAAAAAAGCAAACAGCCTCATTTCACAGTGAGCAAAAGATAGGAACAGACCCTTCTCAACAGG
>NW_007078566.1:0-809 GCF_000164805.1 Carlito syrichta | reverse complement strand
CATCAAGAGACCAAAGTCTGCATATTTAATGATGCTGTACCTAAAACCTTTATAAATGTATATGGTTGCACTGTACTATCTCCATTGGTCCTCTGTGAGTCTACTTGATCCGTAATCAATTTGCTAAGCGAGTGTTTGTAATTCCTTTTGTGCACACACTGAACAAGAAATAGGGGTTTTGGAAGGGAGATGGAGTGATGTGATTGAGTTTGCTGGCAGATGAGTGATGGGAACATCTGCATATTTGACTGGATTAAGACATGCAGCCCTGCACTCTCTCTCTTTCCCTCTGAAAGCTGGCAATTTTGGGAGAAAGACCTGTGTAAAGCAGGCTACCCTCGTTTGTAGACTCTAGCATACTTTTCCTGAGAAGGACCATTCCCAGAATCAAACTACCATGGGGCATTCTGTTATACAGTTGAATTATAAAGTCAGAATATTTGTCATCTTAACAATGGAAATGTAGTGTATTTATTTTATGTGTAAAATTCTGTAGGGTAATTCTTATGCACAGTGTAGTTTGAAAACAGCTAAATTAGATGTAAAAGGAATGAAAAGAATTCAATGTGCAGAAAGTGTATGGATATTTAAACCATTGTTCCCTTAAACTATCATGGTCCTGAAGGTGAAAAAGGGATGTGTGGTGAATTTGACAGCATCTTTCCTGCATACATGGTTAACTCCATGTTATCTAGCATTTATAACCAATTAACTCAATAAAAGCTAAAGACTTTGGATTTTGTTTAGTAAAAGAGGGAAGAGCCCTAATGCAGTTTGACTAGTATTAAACTGCGACCCTCGTACTCCAG
>NW_007078565.1:1598-3953 GCF_000164805.1 Carlito syrichta | reverse complement strand
GGGCCATCCTAATTGCACCTTGGGTGGGGCTCCAGCCACCCAACCTGCCATCATCTGCAATGACAGTATTTAAACTGAGCTTGGATTTCCTTAATTTCTATCATCTGACGGTTGTGGGAACTGACTGTTTTTGCAACCTGAGTTTCATTTTTCTCGTCTTGTTTGCTTAAGAAAGGATCTTAAGAAAATCTTTCCCTTCTAGGAAGTTTTTTTAATTTTAAAGAGATGGGGCCAGCCAGGCTCAGTGGCTCAGCCTGTAATCCCGCACCTTTAGGAGGCTGAGGTGAGTGGATTGCCTGAACCCGCGAGTTCAAGACCCGCCTGGGCAGGCGAGACCTTATCTCTACAATAAATCAAAAAGTTAGCCGGGCATGGTAGCGTGCACCTGTAATTCCAGCTACTCGGAAGGCTGAGGCCGAAGGATCGCCAGAACCCAGCAGGTTGAGGCTGCGGTGGCTGGGAGTGGCCACTGCACTCCAGTCTGGGTGACAGAGTGAGACTCCAACTCAAAAAAAACGATAAATAAAAATAAAAATAAATAAAGAGATGGGGCCAACCTATCTTTTACTGCAGAGGTGCCTTGGCTTGCATGTTCCCTGGGGTTCTCTCTACCTGAGATGAGCCCATCTTTCTTTAATTTGGAGATCTTCTGGCAAGTGTCCAGATACCAAAGACACCTTTGTCTCTGAAAGTCACGGTGCTTGGCGACTTTCTTATCTTAAAAGCTGAGGCCGGGTTTGGTGTCTCAGCCTGTCATACCAGCACTTTGGGAGGCTGAAGTGAGTGGATTGTCTGAGCCGGTGGATTCGAGATTCGCCCAGGCGACTTGACAAAACCACGTCTCTACAATAAATAAAAAATTACCTGGGCGTGGTAACATGCATCTTTAGTTCCAGCCACTTAGAAGGTTGAGGCAGAAGGCTCACCAAAGCCCATCAAATGGACACGGGTGGCTGTGAGCGTGTCACTGCACTCCAGGCTGAGCAACGGAGTGAGACTTCAACTCAAGAAAATAAAAAAATATATTGATTAATGGGTATCGTTTCTGCTGTAGGTCAGGTGGGTCGACAGTTAAGAATGGAATTGCCTTTTGGCTGGGTAAAGTCTCTGGGATGTTAGATGATACTCTGAAGTCTTGATTTTCAGTAATGTCTCTTACCGCTCTGGACAACTTGATTATGGGATGGGGTGAAGAATAAGAAGGAGTTTTGAATTTGGGGGATAAAACTTCAGAGATAAGTCAGTACTAGCGGCTGCCACTAGTGAGAAAGCTAATTTGCTCTCTTTCCCGTAGTTTCAGTCATAAAGAAGGATGGGGGGAGTCAGAAGAGGATGGGAGGAGGAACCACAACTTCTATCAAGCAGACTGGATAGGCAAGTGGAGAATGCTTGGAGGTGGAAATGTTAGATCTTGCAAGATCCGGTCCTTGGAATAAAGAAGCCTGTCTGTGTCAAAAAATAAAAATAAAAATAACTGAAAGAGATGGGGCTCACTCTGTCACCCAGGCTGGAATGCGATGGCACAATGGTAGCTCACTGTAGTCTCACACTCCCAGGCTCAAGCGACCCTTCTGCCTCAGTCTATAAGTGCACACCACCATGTACGGCTATTTTATTTTATTTTTTGTAGAGATGGGGTCTTGCTATGTTGCCCAGGCTGGCCTAAAGCAATCCTCCTGCCTACGCCCACCCAGAGTGCTGGAATTACAGGCATGAGGGCTCCGCACCTCTTGTGAGAAGTTGCAAACTACCAAACTAACCTTATATCTGAGAACATCTTTCAGGCTCCCCTGGGAGATATCTTCCAAGTCTATGTGCCAATCCTTGGTATATCCTGTCCCAGGATGTGACATTATCCACAGCCCAGCTCCCTGGCCCTTAACACTCCCCAGAGCATGGAGAATGATACCCCAACACCAGGCTGAAAGGCTGTGCTCATGTCTCCATAGCCTGGTGAAGCCTTACAGCATGATGACCCAGCTCAGAGATCTCCCCTCTAATAATATCTCAGTCCTGTCAGGTGTGGTGGCTCAAGTCTATAATCGCAGCACTTTGGAAGCCCAAAGCAAGAGAATTGCTTAAGCCCAGGAGTTTGAGACCACCTGGGGCAACTTGGCGAGACCTCCTCTTTACAATAAATCAAAAAATTAGCCAGGCGTAGCAGTGCACACCTATGGTTCTGGCTACTTGGAAGGTTGAGGCAGAAGGATCGCCTAAGCCCAACAAGTTGAGGTTGCAGTGGCCGTGAGCATGCCCTTGCCCTCCTGCCTGGGTGACAAAGGGAGACTCCAACTAAAAAAAAAAAATCTCAGCCCCCTGTAGGCTTTCAAGTCCTAGAGACATGGATGCAGGAGA
>NW_007078565.1:0-865 GCF_000164805.1 Carlito syrichta | reverse complement strand
ATACCACACTTTGGGAGGCCGAGGTGACTGGATTGCCTGAGCCCGCGGGTTTGAGACCCACTTAGGCAATCTGTCGAGACCTCATCTCTACATTAAATAAAAAAATTAGCCGGGCGTGGTAGCACGCGTCTGTAATTCCGGCTACTCGGAAGGCTGAGGCGGAAGGATTGCCGGAGCCCAGCAGGTGGAGGCTGCGGTGGCCGGGAGCGGCCACTGCACTCCAGTCTGGGTGACAGAGTGAGACTCCAACTCAAAAAAAGAAAAGAAAAGTCCACCCCAGACAGTCCGTGGACTGTGTCACGAAGATGCCAGACACAGACAGGCAGACAGAGGTCAGACCATGGAGAGAATCAGGACGAAACCCAGAAACTCACCATGTATAAACTTAAATGAGACCTTGAGGAACTGTGGCTATCTGGCAGCACCTGGGCCTCTGCGGTGACTGATGTGGGCATGCACTGGTCAACTCCACTGTCATATCAAAATACCACGGGTCAGGTGACTGAAACAATAGAAAAGTACTTGCTCAGTTCTTAAGGCTGGATGTCCAAGATCAAGGTGCCAAGTGATTCAATTCCTGGTGAGGGCTCCCCTCCTAGCCACAGATGGTTTCCTTCTGTTGAGAAGTTTTTCTTCATATTGAGAACATGGCCACTTTGTGCACTCATTCAGAGAGCAAGCTCTGTGCACTCATGCAGACAAAGCAAGTTCTCTGCTGTCTCTCCTTAGAAGTGCACTGCAAGGGAGACAGCCCACAGAATGGGAATATCTAGGATCTACAAGGAATACAAATGCACCGAAAGGAAAAAAACAAACAACCCCATTCAAAAGTGGGCAAAAGACATGAATAAACACTTCTCAAAGG
>NW_007078564.1:0-849 GCF_000164805.1 Carlito syrichta | reverse complement strand
AACCTTTCTCTCACCATTTTGACCAGTGACATTAGAAGCAACCAACCTATATCACTACATTCCTTCGTTTTCCAAAAATACTTGAAAATATTATACTAAAAATCACTTAGCTCTTTGCTTTTCATAAGTGAATTGGTTAGGAATAGCTAATGTAACCATTTTATATATCTCTAAAAACAGTTTACTCCATAAATTATCAGTGCTCTTTTTGCATTTTTAAATATAATCTGATGAGAAAACTCTTTCCAGAAACTCCATGTCCAATTCAGAAAAAAACTCATCCTTAAAATTCTGTTCTAGTCAGGCTCAGTGGCTCAGCTTGTAATGCCATGCTTTGGGAGGCTGAGATGTTCGGTCTGTAATCCCGTCTTTGGGAGCCTGAGCCCGCGGGCTCGAGGCCTGTCTGGGCAACTTGGCGATACCTCATCTCTACAATTAAGCAAAAAATTAGCCGGACGTGGTAGCACACGCCTGTAGTTCCAGCTAGTTGGAAGGCTGAGGCAGAAGGATCATTGGAGCCCAGCAGGTGGAGGCTGTGGTGGCTGGGAGTGTGCCACTGCACTCCAGTCTGGGTGACAGAGTGAGACTTCAAGTCAAAAAGAAATTCTGTTCTGGAGTCACTCTTGGTACTAAATCAGAATGAGTGAGGGTTCTCCAGAGAAACAGTACCAATAGGACATATGTACATATATATTAGAGGATTTATTACAAGAATGACTCATGCCATTACGGAGGCTGAGAAGTCCCATGATATAAACCAGGTGAAGAACCGGGAAAGCCAGTGGTGCAACTCAGTATGAGTCTGAAGGCCTGAGAACCTAAGCAGCTAATGGTGCAATTCTTATCAGA
>NW_007078563.1:0-688 GCF_000164805.1 Carlito syrichta | reverse complement strand
AAAAAAAAAAAAATTATTCTTGGCAATATAGGTTCTTTCTAGCATCCACTCCCAGACTTGATCAGCCTCTACCCATTACCCCAGTTCTAAAGGAGCTTTTATTTGTTTTTATTTTTTAAATTTTTTGAGTTGGTGTCTCACACTGTCGCCCAGACTGGAGTGCACAGGTCGCTCCCGGCCACTGCAGCCTCGACCTGCTGGGCTCCGGCGATCCTTCTGCCTCAGACTTCCAAGTAGCTGGAACTACAGGCACGCTCTATCATGCCCAGCTAATTTTTTGATTTATTGTAGAGATGAGGTCTCGCCGGAGCTTTTATATTTTTAGCTATTTGTTATAACAATACCCTTCACTTTTCACCAATTTCTTACACTTTCCTGCTGCCATTAAAAAATACCCAAATCTGGGTAACTTATACAAAATAAAAATGTATTTCTCACAGTTGTGAAGGTTGGGATGTTTGTGATCCAGGTTTCAGCAGATTTAGTTTCTGGTGAGACTACTTTCACTAATTGCAAGATGGCACCTTGATTTCTGTGTCATCTTGTGGTGGTGATTGGAAAGGGCCTAGGATGTTTCCTTTAAACTCTTTGATAAGGTTGCTATTCGCACCCATGAGAGCTCCAGCCTCATGACTCAATCACCTCAATTTTATTGCCTTGGGGATTCAGTTTCAATATAAATATTGGA
>NW_007078562.1:0-801 GCF_000164805.1 Carlito syrichta | reverse complement strand
CACCCTTTCTGGGATCCCGGGTCATCAGAAGGGAGCAGGCCTCACAGTTGTCCCCGAGATTGGTGTGGAGGTCAGGCATGGGGGCTCATGCCTGTCATTCTGGCTCTCTGGTACCCTAAGTCAAGAGGATGGCGTGAGCCCCTGGGTTTGAGACCAGCTCAGGCACCTTGGTGAGACCTCGTCTTTACAAGAAGACAAAAAAATGAGCCAAGCTTGGTGGCACAGGCCTTTCTTTTGGACCACTTGAAGGGTCGTTGTGGGAGGATCCCCAGGGCCCAGCCAGTGGAGGCCACAGTGACTGAGAACAGGCCCCAGTGCTACAGCCTGGGCTACAGAGTGGGATTCCAACTCAGAATGATAATACCAACCACAACCACCACTACAACCACAGGCTGGGCTCAGGGGGTCAGTCTGGCATTCTGGCCATTCAGAGGCCCAGGTGGGAGGACAGCAGGATCCTGCTGGTTTGACACTAGCCTGGGACATGGGGCAAGACCTTGTATCAGCCATCAAAAGTAAATCCAAGCCGGGCTCGGTGGCTCAGTCTGTAATCCCGCGCCTTTGGGAGGCTGAGGTGAGTGAATTGCCTGAGCCCGCGGGTTCGAGACCCGCCTGGGCAGTGAGACCTCATCTCTACGATAAATCAAAAAATCAGCTGGGTGTGGTGGCGCATGCCTGTAATTCCGGCTACTCGGAAGGCTGAGGCGGAAGGATCTCTGGAGCCCAGCAGGCCGAGGCTGCGGTGGCCGGGAGCGGCCACTGCACTCCAGTCTGGACGACAGAGTGAGACTCCAACTCGAA
>NW_007078561.1:0-835 GCF_000164805.1 Carlito syrichta | reverse complement strand
GAAGGCTCTAGCTGAGGCTACACTTCAGCGTGCAGCTCCAGGGAAAGACATCAGACAGCTGTGGGCTGACTGGGCGAGGCACTAAGGTTAAATATTTGCTTCATTCTAGCCAAGATTTCGGGGTTCCCCCGTGGACCGAGCTGCATCTCAGAGGACAACTGACGGTCTCTGCCTAGGGCTACTCCCTAGGGAGGCAAGAAAGTCCCCAAAGGAAAGTTCGAACCGCCAGAGCCTGTAAGGGTGGGAGACAAAGTGCTTGGTTTCTTTGCTCTTTTCCTCTCTGACTGGCGAAGTAACTCCACGAAGGACCTTGAAACTCCAACAGCTACGTTATGCCTTTCTGCGCCTTTGGTGAGTCATCCCCTTTTATTTTTCATCCACACACACATATTTGAATGTACGCTCTTGGACCGCCCTTTGTTCGGATGGCTTTCCTGGGTCTCTCGGGTTTCCGGTTCTGTCTTGGAAGACTCCTAGCAAGGGTCGGGGACCTGGTACCTGCTCAAAGTCCTGGTACCAGGCCTTCCAAGACTCAAAAAACAACAACTCAGAAGACAACACAAAAAATTGAAAATCCATGAAGTCACCATTCAGAACAAGTAATAGAAGACTACTTTAAAATATTCACCTCGTTCCCCTGGGAGTTCCCCCACTCCCGTCCACCGCAGCCTCGACCTGCTGGGCTCCGGCGATCCTTCCGCCTCAGCCTTCCGAGGAGCCGGAATTACAGGCTCGAGCTACCATGCCTGGCTACATTTTAGGCTTATATTTATTCTGTTTTTCTTAAATTTTTGTTCTCCATAGATACCATATGTAGGTAGTGTATTATCAAGGT
>NW_007078560.1:0-964 GCF_000164805.1 Carlito syrichta | reverse complement strand
CTTGTTTCTATAGCCTTAATCACTTTTTTCCACACCCAAATTAAAACACATACCCTTATTTTATGGAAATGTGCTTAGATAAAATATCCTATTGCTGATTTTTAATTAACTTATTTTTGGAATATATCCCAGTTGACTCATTCGATATGTTTCATTGAGTATAGATAGCAACTGTATACTACTGCTTAAAATGAATTGTCCCGATTTGTGTCTTTTTCCCTGCAGCGGTATGTGTAGATCTCTGGCATGTTTCCTTTCTGACCATGTTTGCGTTTTCTCATGTGTTAGTGTTACGTTGGAGTTGTTGAAATGTATCAGACACCTACTCTGCACAATGAATGGTACCTGCTGTCAATCTCTCTCTTGTGGGGGCGGGGCTCCGGGTCCCTCGCCATTGCGGGGCTGCAGCGCCCTGGCGTGAGGACGGCGCGTCGCGTCCCGGCCGCGTGACCTGCTGGGTTGACGCGATCCTTCCTCAGAATCCTGCCTGCGAGCACCGAGGCGCAACGCGGTTCCGCCTCCCGGGCCGCGGCCTCCCACGGAGTGCTTCGGACTCCCGCGCTGCGGGAGCCCAGAGTGTGGCTCGCGGCGACTGGGACGACCGCGGAGCTGGGCCCCCCGCTGGCCGCGGAGCTGGGCCCCCCGCTGGCGGCGGAGCCGGGCCCCCCGCAGGCGGCGGAGCTGGGGCCCCCCTACCACGTCGAGGGAACGTGAGTCAGGCCGCTCTTGGACATGGACCCTTAACCGTGAGTTCACAGACTCTTCTTTTCTTGTATTTTCTAACCTGTGTTGTGGCTTTTGCTGGAAGTGCAACTGCTGGATTATGCATGAGAGTATCCCGTTTTCTGAGAAGTGTGTGTGGAAGGACTGCCCTATTCCCACGGAATGTATGTGGCCATAAATGTGTCCACTGATTCCTCAGTGTTCGTTCTGTTCCATGGATCAATCGTTAGGGTTTATACCA
>NW_007078559.1:0-662 GCF_000164805.1 Carlito syrichta | reverse complement strand
CATTATATGAGTGAGAACACGTGATATTCTGATCTTTGTTTCTGTGTGAGGTCACTCAGTATTATAGACTCTAGTTCCATCCAGGTTGCAGCGAAATTCATGATTTTGTTCTTTTTTATGGCTGCGTAGTATTCCATCGTGTATATGTACCACATTTTTTTAATCCAGTCCTCTTTTGATGGGCAGCATGGTTGTTTCCAGGTTCTTGCTATTGTGAACAATGCTGCGATAAACATACGTGTGCAGGTATCTTTTTTATAGAGTGATTTGTGTTCTTCAGGGTATATTCCCAGTAGGGGGATTGCAAGATCATATGGAAGGTCAATTTTTAGAGCTTTTAGGAATCGCCACACTGCTTTCCACAGAGGTTGCACTAGTTTACACTCCCACCAGCAGTGTAGAAGTGTTCCCTTTTCACCACACCCTCTCCAGCAGCTGTTATTTATTGAGTTGTTGATAATTGCCATTCTGACTGGAGTTAGGTGGTATCTCAGTGTGGTTTTGATTTGCATCTCCCTGATGATTAGTGAGGTTGAGCATTTCTTCATGTGTTTGTTGGCTTCTCGAATGTCTTCTTTTGTGAAGTGTCTGTTCATATCTTTTGCCCATTTTATAATGGGGTTGTTTGTTTTCTTCTTTTCAGTACGTTCAGTTCCTTGTAG
>NW_007078558.1:0-635 GCF_000164805.1 Carlito syrichta | reverse complement strand
CAAATGCATACAATGATGTAACCACTAGAGAGACCATAATATATGATGTTCTAGCACCGTACATTCCTATCGCAGTCCATTTCTTCTTTCTAACTTTGGCTTCTGATATTCACTGATCTGTTTTGTGTCTTAATGATTTTGTCATTTAGAATTTTATGTAATTTAATTAAAAAGTTGTTTTTATGTCTGGCATCCTTTAGTGAACTTACCACTTAAGAATCATTTGTGGGCCAGGCTCAGTGGCTCAGCCTGTAATCCCAGCACTTTGGGAGGCCGAGGCGAGTGAATTGCCTGAGTCCGTGGGCTTGAGACCCACCCAGGCATCTTGGCGAGACTTCGCCTCTTTAATAAATAAAAAAACTAGACGGGCATATTAGGACGCGCCCGTAGTTCTAGTTACTTGGAAGGCGGAGGTGGAAAGAATGCTGGACCCAAAAGGTCAAGGCTGTGATGACTGAGAGCATAGGACTGCATCCAGTCTGGGTGACAGAGTGAGAATCCAACTCAAAAAAAAAAAAGAAGAAGAAGAATCTTTTTTGTTGTAATGAGCATTATTAGTTCCTTTTTTCCTTAACTGCTGAGTACTATTTTATCATATGATACAGGTTGGATTCAGTGACTTATGACTACAACTC
>NW_007078557.1:0-739 GCF_000164805.1 Carlito syrichta | reverse complement strand
CTGGGTCCGACCACAGGACTCGATTCTGGCAGCTCACTAACTGCAGTGGACAGACTGGGTCCAGCGCTGACCTGTAAACTCCTATAGTACAGCGACTGTCTGAACAAATTACTTCTATGTCCAGGAACCAGCAGCCTTCCTTCAGTTAAGTGGGGGTTTCATGTTTGTTTGGATTTGCTTTATTTGACTAGTGCTACTGCAGGCACTAGTCCTAGTTGGTAGGGATACAAAGATGAACATCACAGTGAATTTGCTACTGGTCAGTGGGAGAGAAAGAACAAGACAAGCAGTTTAATGCTGTATGATAAAGTTAGCATCCAGGGCCTGGGTACTTGGGAACATGTGGAAGGAATTTTTAATGCAGGGAGTCAGAGAAAGTGTCCCATCTATGTTGAGAAAATGATTGGTTGATTAAATTCACAAATAGGACACGATGACTGTAATCCCAGCAGTTTTGGAAGCCAAGACAGGAAGATCAATTGAGCCAGGAGTTTGAGATCAGCCCAGGCAACATAGCCAAAACCTGCCTCTACAAATAAATATTAAAATAGATAAATGAATGACTGTGATCTATTTGGTAATTGTATCTACAAATTTAGGGTTGATAGTAAGTCCAAACAGCTATCCCATAACTGCAACACTGAAAAATAGTTGTTCTTCACTTGCCAAGGATGGGGAAGATTTGGTATAGAAGCTCCATGAAAGTAAATGGTTGATGTTTTACCTTGAGCTTCTAAAG
>NW_007078556.1:0-759 GCF_000164805.1 Carlito syrichta | reverse complement strand
AAGAGTGCAGACATGGAGGCATTTGTAACTTGTGCTTGAGCCCACGTGACAACTCAACCACTCTGTACTGTACACTCACATTCACACACTTGCACACACACTCGAACTACTCTGCTCACTGGACTCTCAGAACCCTGCTGAGGCTGGGCTGGGTGGGATCCCAGTGTATTGCTGAAAGGGCACTCGGTCAGCCTCTTCTGATGCACAACCAATAATGGACATGCAACTTTACACAACTTTGACCACCTGCCAAACCTTAAACAATGTAAGACCAAAGAGCCATGACCATAGAAAAATGCAATGCCATACCCTAACACTAATTATTTTTAAATTGGGTGGAATCATTTTGAAAAATAATGCATTACACGTATGCAAATAGCTGAACAGTTGATCCTTACGTATTTTTAATATTACACTTTCCAGGTTTGGAATTCATGAAAGTTAGACTGCTGTCCTTATTAACAAACTGCGAAAAAAATGGTGTTAAGACTTAAGAATTTTCTGTTACCTTTCCAACTTCTTACATCTCTAGTGATTGTTTAGGTCCATAGATTTATTGTTAAGCAACGAAAGAAATGTCACTGTGACCCACACTTTCATTATGTTGATTTGAGTTGAGTATCTAAAAACAAAAAGTTCACCCCTGCTGGATTATTCATCTAAGTTACTTCCCTGAATATAATAATTATATGTCAATAGTACTCTGTGTTTTTTCAATGCATTGTGTCATTTGATCCTCAAAATAATACATAAATGAGT
>NW_007078555.1:0-778 GCF_000164805.1 Carlito syrichta | reverse complement strand
TGGGAGGAGTGGAGAGCTGCTGCTGTGGGGTCCCTAGGGTTCAGCTGACTTGGCTCCATCAAGGATGTCTTCAGAGCCAAGTTGTGAGATGGCCCTGTAGGATTTGAGGGACCAGCCAGGTCATTGACCATGAAGGACTTTTTGGTTGGAGAGTCATGTGCAGGGGCTCAGCAGGCTTTGGAGGTAGAGGGGGTGTGAGGAGCAGCCGGTGGGTTCTGTGCTGGGAGGAGGTGAGCCCAGTGTTGTGAGAGGGAAGGCTGCAAGTGGGTAGGAAGGGACTGGAAATGGAGGACTTGGTGTCAGTCTGAGGAGTTCACCCAAGTCTGAGGTGCAAGGAGCTCTTGAAGCCTCCTTAGTCAGGGAGTGAGGAGATGAGTTACCCTAACAGATTTTTGAATGGTGTTGTGAAGGGTAGACTCAGGGGAGGAAGGAGTTGAGGAAGAAATTGTTCTAATGGGAGATGCCAGAGAGGATAAGGCTGACATTCTTTATGTCATTTCCTACATCTGTTACCTTAGGAGGTTACGTATATCATTGTTTTATATTTAAAATGGAATCTTAAGCCGAGCTCAGTGGCTCAGCCTGTAATCTCGCGCCTTTGGGAGGCTGAGGTGAGTGGATTGCCTGAGCACGCGGGTTTGAGACCAGCCTGGGCAGCGAGACCTCATCTCTACAATAAATCAAAAAATCAACCAGGTGTGGTAGCGCATGCCTGTAATTCCGGCTGCTTGGAAGGCTGAGGCAGAAGGATCGCCGGAGAGCAGCAGGCGAGGCTGCG
>NW_007078554.1:0-712 GCF_000164805.1 Carlito syrichta | reverse complement strand
TAATAAGCCATAAAGAATCTCAAGAGTATTTCTTTGGAGACAATGTTCTCAGCTCTTTGTAAATATATGGAAGAGGCTTTCTCCTGTGCCTGCCTCCTCCCTGGGCCATGACTCAGACACCCGGGACTGGGATTAGGGAATTTCACTCTGGGGCATACTGCTCCTCTTCCTCCCTGGTCCTCTATCTTCCAGTGCTACTGAATCTGCATTTAAACCTCAGATCAGAAACAAACCTACACTCTCCTCCATGTCAGGCAATGAGACCAGAGACAGACATCATAGATATCTGGGCTCAGCCCTCAGTGACCTTCTCTGCCCTTCCTCCCTCACATGAACCCATATGGGGGATTCTTCCTATAGCAGGTGCTAGTACCTGGCCCTGAAAAACCTCCTGCTGGGCAGAGTCCTCCACCCCTGACTCAAAGCTAGAGTGCTGTCTAAGTGACATTAATGTATGGGAGGTAAGTGGCTTAGTTATCTCCTGAGCATTAGGTTGCAGCCAACCAAACGAGCAAAGGACACTTCTTTGGGAACACCCTAAGAACTTAGTTCACACTGACTGGAATGCAAAGGGTGACTAGCGGTCCTGACTTGCTGTGATGGAGGAGTTTGAGGGCTCAGAACTTTCAGTACTAAAATCTGAAAAATCCCCAACAAGCCAGATGACTGCTTTATCTCAGATGTCCATGTGACCTAGTGTAATGGGAGATGG
>NW_007078553.1:0-1174 GCF_000164805.1 Carlito syrichta | reverse complement strand
CCTCCTTTGGTTGATTCAAGTGCAGGGGCTAGTTTCACCCACATGCCTTCTGCTAACGTTATGCTGGTAGAGCAAGAAGAGAGCTTATGAAAAGCAATATGTGTGGTATTATGAACAGACTCTTGAAAAATTATAATGCTAGCGAGAAGCTCAGTAACACTTAAAATTGTCCTCATATTTAATATATTTCCAAGTGCTAATACATTTTATTCCTCCATGAAAGTGTCACATCACGACTGCACTTTCCCCACACCAATAGCTGGCAAACATTTACTTCTGTGAGTAAACTCAGTAGTTCCATCTGTAGCCAGCAACTTGGTTTTGTTTTTTTGTTTTTTGATTTGGAGTGTCACTCCATCGCCGCAGGCTGGAATGCAATGTCACGCTCATGGTGATCCTTTCGCCTCAGTCTTCCAGGTAGCCAGAACTCCAGGCGTGAGTCACCACACGGGGCTAATTTTTTATTTATTGCAGAGTCATTTTTTTGCCAAGTTGCCCAAGCTGGTCTCGAACCTGCGGACTCAGGCGATTCACTCGCTTCGGCCTCCCAAAGTGCTGGGTTGACAGGCTGAGCCACCAAGTCCTGCCAGATACTTGGTTTTTAAAATTATTTACACAGATTACTTTCTTCATTCTGTTGTTGAAGCAGATTATTTTCCTCATTCTGCTAAATAAGTTAACATATGTAACACATTTTGACCAGTGCCTGGTGTATAGTAAGCAATATAGAATGTAATGGGTTATATTTTTTTCTCAAAAGGAAACTTGGCTCTTTGAAGATTTTAAGATGAGACAATATAGCTACCTTTCTAGATTTAAAACATTGTACTCACTCTAAAACATATTATTTAAAATATACAAGTCAACCGGGCTCGGTGGCTCAGCTTGCAATCCTGCCCTTTGGGAGGCTGAGGTGAGTGAGTTGCCTGAGCCCGCGGGTTCGCGACCTGCCTGGGCAACTTGGCGAGACCTCATCTCTACAATAATTAAAAAATTAGCCGGGCATGGTAGCGCGCGCCTGTAGTTCCAGCTACTTGCAAGGCTGAGGCGGAAGGATCACCGGAACTCAGCAGGTCGAGGCTGCGGTGGCTGGGAGTGGCTACTGCATTCCATTCTGGGTGACAGAGTGAGAGTCCAACTCAAAAAAAAAGAAGATATTTTATCTACATTATAG
>NW_007078552.1:0-1129 GCF_000164805.1 Carlito syrichta | reverse complement strand
GCTACCGCAGCCTCGACCTGCTGGAGCTTTGGCGATCCTTCCACCTCAGCCTTCCAAAGAAGCTGGAACTACAGGCGCGCACTACCACGTCCAGCTAATTTTTTTTTTTTTTTTTTTGAGTTGGAGTCTCACTCTGTCGCACAGACTGGAGTGCAGTGGCCGCTCCCGGTCACCGCAGCCTCGACCTGCTTGGCTCAGGCGATCCTTCCGCCTCAGCCTTCCGAGTAGCCGGAATTACAGGCATGCACTACCACGCCCGGCTGATTTTTTGATTTATTGTAGAGGTGAGGTCTCGCTGCCCAGGCGGGTCTCGAACCCGCGGGCTCAGGCAATCCACTCACCTCAGCCTCCCAAAGGCGCGGGATTACAGGCTGAGCCACCGAGCCCGGCTGCTAATTTTTGATTTATTGTAGAGATGAGGTCTCTCCAAGTTGCCCAGGCGGGTCTCGAACCCGCGGGCTCAGGCAATCCACTCACCTCAGCTTCCCAAAGGCGCGATATTACAGGCTGAGCCACCAAGCCCGGCTGGTGTGACACTTTCATGGAGGAATAAAATGTATTAGCACTTGGAAATATATTAAATGTGAGGACAATTTTAAGTGTTACTGAGCTTCTCGCTAGCCTTATAATTTTTCAAGAGTCTGATACCACACGTTGCTTTTCATAAACTCTCTTCTCGCCTTACCAGCATAATGTTAGCAGAAGACGTGTAGGTGAAGCTAGCCCCTGCATTTGAATCAACCGAAAGAGATATACCTGGCAAACTGCCAAAAGTTAGAAATTCAGTAGAAAGCTTAATCTGATGATTCCATCATGAAAATGAACAGGTAAGGAGTGTCTTATGTATTCTTGGCATCTGTCATTAGTAATGACAAAATGCTTTGAAAAATCCACAAGAAAATATAGTTAATTTATGAATGGAATTTATGAATGGAATACTCTTTTACTTTGACTAAGAATTATGGTAATTAGTTTTAAGTAGCATGGTGTGATAAAATCGATTATGAATATAAACCAATTCAAAATAAAATATTCATATGTGGAAAATAAAGTGATTAGACTTCCATCCCCAACTGCATTTCATACATAACGCTTTTTAATCATAAAAAGGTTGTAGGTTTAATCAACT
>NW_007078551.1:0-710 GCF_000164805.1 Carlito syrichta | reverse complement strand
TAGAGGGCAAGTAGCGGTATCCTGTATTTTAGCCCATTTATTTTCATCCATAAAATTGGGCTCGTAGTTGTACACTGGGATGATGGAAAGAGTAAATTCTTTAAAAATATTTAAAGCATCTGCCACCATTTCTGGCCTATAGTAAGCACAAATCAATGACAACTTTTTTTTCTTTTCTTCCTGTTTGTACTGTAAGGTAGAGCATGAAATTATCTGTAGAAGAGTCTGTAAGGAAAAATACCCTGTCAATTAGAGCCTTTGAAAAAGTGGAAATGTCAGCCGGGCTCAGTGGCTCAGCCTGTAATCCCGTGACTTTGGGAGGCTGAGGTGAATGGATTGCCTGAGCCTGCGGGTTCAAGAGCCACCTGGGCAACTCGGCGAGACCTCATCTCTACAATAAATAAAAAATGAGCCGGGTGTGGTAGCGCGCACCTGGAGTTCCAGCCACTCGGAAGGCTGAGGCGGAAAGATCACCAGAGCCCAGCAGGTCGAGGCTGCGGTGGCCGGGAGCGGCCACTGCACTCCAGTCTGGGTGACAGAGTGAGACTCCAACTCAAAAAAAAAAAAGAAGTGAAAATGTCTGTCAGGGATCTTTTCCCAGCAGGCAAGTTGTGAACTAGGATGACTTCTAAGGTTTCATTTGTATGCCGTGATTTTAAGATTCCAAAACAGCGCACAGAATGAGTAGGCTTCATTTGGTAGTACAGGCT
>NW_007078550.1:0-1296 GCF_000164805.1 Carlito syrichta | reverse complement strand
AGAGAGAGAGAGAGAAAGAGAGAAAGAGTCAGAGTCTCACTCTGTAGCTCAGGCTAGGGTGCAGTTTTGGTTTTTTTTGTTTTATTGTAGAGATGAGGTCTCACCTCGCCATGTTGTCCAGGCTGTTCTCGAACACGTGAGCTCAGGTAATTAACTCACCATGGCCTCCCAAAATGCCAAGATGACAGGCTTGAGCCATTGCACCCAGCCAAAAATATTTTTTTAAATAATAAAATAGATAGTTTCATGAACGAGAAGCAGCAGGCATGAACAAATTTAAGACGTGGTCACCGATTTCCTTGTATGATGGAAGAGGATTCCACCATAAATTAAGAATTATGTAAATCAATTATGACTACATCTTATATTCACTCTTCATATTTTATGTTATACCAAGAACACCTTTTAATAGTAGCACCAATAACTCTTCTTATAAAAAAATTTCCTTTAGTTTTATATAGCACATAATTTTTTAATCTGTAACTATCAATTATATACTTAGAATATTCTCTATAGCATTGTATTCTCTTCCATTTTTTTATTTTTAATATGAGTAATAATTTAAAATTTGACCAAAACAGAATAGTTCAGGCTTTTGGGTATTCTCAGGTTTTAATGTATTGAAAAACAATTTTATTATTAATATTCTCTTATGATATTACCTTAGAAGCAATTTTGTAGGCTTAACTATTAATAAAATAGTGCCTGTGAAGCAAATGGGCTTTCATGCATTTTAACATAAAATTTGCATTCATTGAAACAACAACTCAATATTTTAATCAAAAGTCCTCAAATGTATAGGTCGTTCCCATTTATGACTTCCAACATTTTTCCAAGACAACAAAAATTTATCCGTGTATATTTTTTCTGCTGTTCCAGAAAGTTAGCTTTCAATATATTAACCCTGATTTTTAACCTTACAAAATACAAACAACAAAAATACAGAAATATAAATCATTGCGAGTGGTGAAAGAAACTGCACTTCATGCTTAGGTGATTTCAGTTTACACAGCTCAAGGCACTGGTAATCTGACACAGGTCTCCTTTAACAATATGTAATGAGGCCTTCCCTAGAGATTCTCACTACAGTGCATTGCATTTAGCTGAATATGTGCACAAAAGACTCACTGGACGTAGATTTTATCACTCAGACTACTCAAAATTATATGCAAACTACTGAAAAAGAAAAACATGCAGGCGTCAAGTTTTCTTTTTTTAAATCTTCCTTACCGATAGATAAAAGTCACAAAAGGCAAACACTTGAGGCTATCGTGCTCATTAAATTTTAAAATTCCG
>NW_007078549.1:0-767 GCF_000164805.1 Carlito syrichta | reverse complement strand
ATAACAGTTTAAGGGCTGTCAAACATTTAGCCATTGGAATGTCTAATACATCATAAAGACCATTCTTTGAGAGGTGGAATAAAGCCAAGAGTAAAGGCACTGGGGTCGAAAAGAGTGACGATGTGAAAATTATACACATACAAAATAGAAAATCTTCTTAAGATAAACTACAGCTGCTTCAAAATCAAGTCTATTGAATTTCAAAGCATATCCTTTGTAACCTTATAATATGATAAAAATCAAATCAAGAAAACTATAAGTTAGCATAAGTTTGAGAAATAGAATCACAGATTTAATTCTTTAGAGAAAAGAAAATGGAAATTTGATGCAATGATGTATAATGCTCTGTAAGGTTAATCTCGTAACAGTTATTCTAAAGTTCCTTCTTCTTCATTTTACTCCCAGAAGTTCACTGAAATAAGAGGTAGTGATTAAAACTTTAGTTTTTGTATAATAAGGAATGTGAGTCTGTGAGAAAATTCAGCCATTTTGAAGAGAATTTTGAAGCTTCTCTTTTGAACCAGTGAGCTATTTAATCTTAAACTATTGTTAATCATTAGAGGTTAGATTGTGTAGCAAATAGGGTCATTAATAAAAGTGTTTGAGCCGGGCTCGGTGGCTCAGCCTGTAATCCCGCGCTGAGGTAAGTGGATTGCCTGAGCCCGTGGGTTCGATACCCGCCTGGGCAGCGAGACCTCATCTCTACAATAAATCAAAAAATCAGCCGGGCATGGTAGCGCATACCTGTAATTCCGGCTACTCAGAAT
>NW_007078548.1:0-1082 GCF_000164805.1 Carlito syrichta | reverse complement strand
TCAACTGCTCCCCTTGATACCAATAAATCAAGAGGGCAGGGACCTGGTGGAAAGAAGTGCATGTATGACTTCGAATCCAGGGAGCACAGCCAGACTCGAGGTCTTTCTAAAATGGTTCTGTTCACCCTCCAGGTTTTTACAGTTCACTTTTATCAGTCCAGAGTTGTTAGTACGTTAGTCACGTGACCGCCAGAGCATTGTATAGAACTTGAGATCGGCCACATGGATCATAGTAACATTTTTTGATCCAGACCAGACCTGAGACATCAAGCATTACACAAAAGTGAGACAATCACCAGGCTTACAATTACACCGATTCTATATTATTCAAACTTATAACCATTCAGAAAAAGGAATTAAAGGAGATTTGCATCTTTTCGGTTGATGGAGTGTAGACTACCGGGAGCGCAAAAGAGATAAGGGGAAGTGCACTTTTTATTAGTTCTCAGGAATATTGCGTCCTTGCTATGCTCTTCTCTAGGGGCTGTGGCAATATGGACCGACATTCGCGGGTCTCTGGATCAATTATACAATGGACACATGCGCTGAAACTTCACACTGTACCCCATACGTATGTAGGTTCGTTGTGTGTCAATTACAAATTTTAAAATTAATTTTCAAATAAGGCAAAAGAAACCCTGTTGACAGAGAGTTGAATCCACCACCCATCTAACTCTTCCAGAACAGAAAGCTCTCATTTATTCTAGCAGGTTGGAGAGGCTGTGACAGTATCCCCCAAGACAAGGACTCATGTGAGCTCCCACTGAGGCTCCAGGCAGTAGCGGCAATCTGCAGTAGCCCTCGCACACCCCGGGGACTCTCCTCAGATGGGCTGTTTACCACCTCAACCCCTCCACAGACACTCATCCTGAACACCCACTCGCGTAGGGCTCCTCCGAGACCCAGGAGGTAAGGTCGGGGGAGTGCGGTGCCTCATAACTATCTGACACTTTCATCCCTTTAAAGAACCCAAATAGGGTCATCATCAGAAAGCATTATGCTTTATGGACAAGTCCCACAGACAGGGACAAAATACACCCTCAACCAGAGTATGCTAATGTTGTGAAGTTATATATTCAGTG
>NW_007078547.1:0-765 GCF_000164805.1 Carlito syrichta | reverse complement strand
TAGCATTTTTAGTTTTAGGTCATACATTTAAATCTTAATCCTTTTGAGTAATTTTATGTATGGTGAGAAATGGAGTCCAGTATCATCCTTCTGTATATGACTGTCTTGTCTTTCCAGCACCATTTATTCGAGAGGGTGTCCTTTATTCATTTTCCCTACTCATATTTTTTACAGAAGCATAAGAGAGAGTATCCATGTCTTACTACCTCATTAAACTGCTCATAGGCAGTAGAATATTGCAACAAGGAGCTTCTCATGTGTCCATTCATGTAGGAAATGATACAGGAGTTGTGCCTCTACTATTTATTTGTCACTTCTAGGAGTGAGAACGAGAAAATATATCATATGTAAGACTGAGATGAAGAATATTTGTATGACCTAGCCAGGAAAAACATAAGGGACATTCATTTCAAGGGATCTGATTTAATGTTTAGGGAGATCAGCATGGCCAACACAAGGGTGAATGTGCCATGGGAACTTCTCCCACCTTGCACCATCCTCTCCTCCTTCCCCAAACACTCACTTGCTGAACTCAAAGACTCTCAGAAGCATCTGTGTGATGTGCCTGAACACCGATGGGCCAAAATAAATGAATACCCTGACTCTATTGCTATGATGAAATTTTTCTCCTGATGCTGCTGTCTCCAAACTTTGCCCAAGATAAAAAATGAAACAAAGATAAGTGGAAGCATCTATGTGTTTTCCTACTCATGACAGGCGAGCTGTTAAAAAAACTGGAGCAACCTTCAGGGTCCACTGCAGAGG
>NW_007078546.1:31053-48132 GCF_000164805.1 Carlito syrichta | reverse complement strand
AGAGGGGAGGATGCAGACCCTACCTCTTGATGGAAGGAGTAATAAAGTCTCATTGTATGAAAAGCATGTGGAATGGAAGATATTCTGTCAGTATTTTTGGAAGAGACAGACACATCAGGATCCCGGGAGTCCCTACCCTGGGGCAGCTTCTGGACTGCGCCAAGTTCTTCCCTCTGTGGAGGTGTTGCCTTGCATCTCCTGCCCTCAGTCTCCTCTGGGTACTCCCACAGCAGGCCAGGTGTGTGTCCTGTGGAGGGGATCTTTCTCTCTGGCTGCTCTTCCTACTTTCTTTTCTTCCCTTGATATTTTACATTTCATTATGATAGTCCCAGGTCTTTTTTTTTTTTCCAATCTATTGCTTGGGGATTTTCATTTTTCCTAGATCTGAGGTTTGATTTCTTTCCGTAACTGGAAAACTCTCACCAAAAATCACTTTGAATTTGGCCTCCTCTTCATTCTTGCTATTTTCTCCTTCTGGAGATATTTAAATGCTTTTGATTTTAAAAAATTTACATTTTTCATCTCTCATTGACTCTTTGGACTGTATTCTGAATAATTTCTCTAGTTCTATCTTTAGCTTGAATAATTTTTCATTTGTATCTAACCTGTTGATAAGTTATTTCTCTATAAGCACTTTACTCCAGTCCACACTGTGGTGCATTTTTGTGCAATGTGTTGCATTTGTATTTGTGGGTATTGTAGTATAGAGGTTAAGAGCACTGGCTTTGGTATCAGACCACCTGGGCCAGTGATGTTGGGTACTGTTGTCATTACTGTTAGCTACTCAGCCAGGCTGCACCTTGGACTCTCTTCCACTTCCAATTTTTCTCCCTGGTTTTCTTTTACGTAAGTCACAATAGAGAAGTTTGTTGTCATCTCTATTGCTTTCCTGTATCAAAGCAACAACAAAGCCCTTTTAATGTTTCTTGGCAGAGGTGGGGTTGACTTATAAATAATCTTGGAAAACAGACATTAAAAATGTCATAACATAGAGAAATTACAATTAAAAGGACTATCAAAAACCTGTGTTGAGAGGTGTCACCTAATTTTCATGAAATGGAAACAGAGGTAAGCTTACTTTCCTTCTGTTGCTTATTTCTTCCTCAATTCTTAGACTTTCTAGGAATCAGCTTCACTGAATTGTTCTCTTACACAGTCTATTTTGGGACTTTTTATCTTGTGCTTTTTCAAAACTATAATGAAGAACTCTCTGGTATTTTCTCTATTCGTTTCTTAGCATACTTGAAAGTGAAGGATGGAAACCAATTATAGTGAATATTGGGTCTTCAAAGGCTTTAGTTGGATAAGTTAACACCTCACTGAGTTGTTAAGAGGTTTATGTGAGTCAGTGTGCATACAGACTACTTGGGATAGATCCTGAAACATAATGAGTGCTACATTAGGACCTTGATATTATAATAACTACTTTTCCTAGTACTTTTTTACATTTATGTTATGTTTTATATTTTCTACACCCTTTTATTATCCTATATGATCCAATTTTCCTCTTTTAGAAAGAAGGAAATTGAGGTTCAGTGAGATAAAATGATTTCTAAGGTCATGCAGCTCATGAGTTATAGACCTGGTACTCAGACTCTCACTCTGAAGTCTGAATCCCCTGATTCTGAAGCCATTATACTTTTCATTACATTACTCTGTTTCATCAGCTTTAGGGTGGGGGGAATGTGAGCACTTCTGTCAATAGGTGATGGATGTCATCTCAGTTTGTACAGAGGAATTATGCGATGTCTTTGCACATGTGTTTGAACAAAGTTCCCAGAAGCTGGAGGTAGATAGAACATAGATACTTAGGTAATATAGATAATTGGGTGTTTCCCTAACATGCTTTTTCTACATACTTTCTGTCCCTTCAGTGTTCCTTTTGTTTGGATTATTTTCCTTTATTTTTATTTTTATTTTTGAGTTGGAGTCTCACTCTGTTGCCCAGGCTTGAGCTGCAGTGGCATGATCACGGCTCATTGCAGCCTTGAACTCCTGGGCTCAGGTGATCCTTCTGCCTCAGTCTCCTGAGTAGCTGGGACTACAGGCATGCACCACCACATCTGGCTTCAGGCTTAGAGTTGTGAGTAGATTTGCTTCATCCCCCTGGAGACAAGACCCACGCGTGATGAAGGCATTTTCCTGCAGCCTGCCCTCTGAGATGGGGCCCTGTATGGGTCTGGAGCAGCCCAATGCTGATTCCACCCTTTCCCTTGCTTGAAACCCTTCGTTATTTTCTGCTGCTCTCAGGACACAGATCAGAATCCTGCATAGTCTGGCCCCGGCCCTCCCTCATACCCTTCTCATTCTACTTTCTTTCACTCTGGGCTTCCAGGCACATCTTCCTCCCTTCTGTTTCTCCAAGATCTTTCATGACTCTGTGGACCCTGACCACAGGCCTTTCTACCTGCTCCTCATCCCTGGGACTCATTTCATCTTTGTTTTATCTCCCATGAATCCTTCTAATCCCAGCTCCAGAAAGCCTTTTCTAATCTTGATTTAGGCTTGTGTGGCACAACCTGCCTCTGTGCTCATCACAGTTGAAACTTTTCATTTATTTGTTTAAGTGATGATTACCTACATCCCTCACTTTTTGAAATTATCAGCAGTTGAACAGATCATCTTTATAGATTCTACCTGACATAGTATGGTTATCCTCCGAGCGGAATCTTATCTTTCTCTTTTCTCTGTTTATATGTGATGATCCTTTATGGATCCCTGTTCCCTCCCATTTCTCTGAGGCATCTCACATGATGGCTAAATAGCAGCCTAGTGACTAAAAAGCCACTAAATCTGAAATACAGTTAGATACAAACAAGACCACAATTCCTTACATTCTGATTTTGCATTCATATGTTTTACACACTTGAGAAAGAGCCGCTCTCAATCTGAGACATTAATTTTTGCTCTTCAATAAGAGATACCAGATGTAAGGCTTATGAATATAAACTGTTTCCTCCTGGGTCTTCTGTGTTTTCTATGCTATTCTGATATTACTGGGTGGTTAAATTTTACCTTACGTAGTCATATTTCCTATTATGTGAACAAACTAAGCAAGCTTGCTGATTTCTCCCCTAGTTTTGCTTTCGGTTTTTTTTTTTTTTTAAGTTTGGCAGTGGTAGTAGAAACAGAACTCCTAACAGATATCTTAAGTAACATATAGAGAAGAAATCAGGGACAGTAACTTCTATATTACTAGGCAATAAATTAATACTGAGATGAAATTGTCATATTCCAATTGTACAATGGAGTACTACTCGGCAATAAAAAGAAATAAACTTTTGATGTGCACAACAATGTGGATGAATTGCAAAGCAATAAAGCAGTTATACTGAGTGAAAGAAACTGAACAAAAAAAGAGCACATACTGTGTGTGGTTCATTTATTTAAAATTATTGAATATGCACACTAATCTATAGTGACAGAAAGCAGATTCACTGGCTGCCTGGTGAAGGATAGAAGGGATGGCTTACTAGGAGGCACAAAAAAGCTTTTTGGAGTAATGGAAATATTTGTTGACTTGGTTGTGGTGATGGTTTCATGACGGTTTCATCTATATTAACATATAGATGTTAAAATTTATAAATTGTACATTTTAAACACGCTCAGTTTATCATACATTAGTTATGTGTCAATAAAGCTGTTAAAACATATTTATTGAGCACCGACTATGTTCTAGGACATGGTTGGAGACACAAGAGTAAACAAAAACAGGGAGCTTACAGTCTAATAGGGAGAGAAACATTATTTTATTTTATTTATTTTTTTGAAATTCATTTTATTTTAAAGATGTGAAGTATAAGATAGACATTATTTTAATCATCACCTATATCAATGAATAGTTTCAGCTACAGTCAGTGCTATGAGAGAGGGAGAGATGCATGGTGCTATGTGAATGCATCTTAGGATTATCTGACCTGGTCCAGGAAGGTCTTCTTGAAGAAGTGATGACTGACCCAAGATCATAGAAACTCAGAGTTGGGAGGAGATCATTTTTAACTCTTATCAAACCTACAAATTAAACATGTTTAAAACAATATCAACACAAGTTTATCTGCCATGGATGGGTGCTATGCCATCATGACCCACCAGTGCTAAAGATGTTTAGTGTACAGATCTTAGTTGCATGAGTCTCTTGCCTGCAAAGGTTTAGGATCAACTTTCCACCTTATATGGCTGTAGATTCTCATATTTGGGAAGGTGAAATGATTGCTCCTGATTACGTGTTGTATTTGTCCTGGAGAGGAGCAGAGCCCTCATTCTGATCTCTTCTTGATAGTCTGTGTCTTCCCAGGGAGAAGATGAATCAATCACCCTCAAATCCTGCACACGGCGGAAAACAGACTCTACTGAGAAGAGGTTTTGCTTTGATGTGGAAGCAGTAGACAGGTGAGTAGCTGATACACTTTTGTCAGGAGCAAATATTACTAGATTTGTGTTTCTTACCTTTGCCTTTCATTCAAAACTTCCTGCTTTTCCACCTTCCCTCTTTTCCTTCCTTCCTTCTGCATTCCTTCTTCTATACCCAGGTTGCTGGATGCAGGCTGTTGCTGATGTGCAAGGATCGTTACAGCCTCCACATCTTTTGGGTTCAGCACTGAATCACTGGTCTGGTTTTGTTTTACTTTAATATTAGTGCTTCTGTGCTCAGGAATGTGTATTATGTCTCCAGGTGGTTGAGTAGATGTTTGAAGAAAACTGACTATTTAGCATGATTGCATCAGCTATTTGAGATTTTCTTTTTTTAGTTTAAAAAAATTAAGACAATGATTCAAAAGAAACTAGAGTAGAAGCACATTTTTGTTAACTAAAAAAATAGATTTTAGTTACAGGATTTCACCTACCAATGTGTGTGCGTGCCCAGAAAAGATATCAAACCACTTGTGAAATCACAATCTTTGGAGAGAGAGCTCTGTGCTGTGTTCCTCAAGATTTATAGAGTATCTCATTAAGTTGTACCATTTCATGGTGTTAAGCTAGTCTGACAACATTCCAATTCTTTGAGACACTTTACTTGGCAACAGGTTGACTCCTTCAATAAAACCCACATGTTAAGCTTATTTGAGCTGCTGTTCAAGACCAGCAGTGCAGGCACCAGGATCTTTACATCTCAGCATGATACTCATATAATGCCATTTAATCTCTTCCCTTTATTAAAAAAAAGTCACCCTGTTTTGTCAAGTCAGTACTTACCCCCTTCGTGGGAAGTTTACCTGTGACCACCTTTCTCACCTTCAAGCATCCTGAGATGGAGTACTGCCTGGGGTATGTGCCTCTGTGTGCTGGTGGATGTGCAATGCCTTCTGTGGCAGGTGTCTACTCTGCACTGAGGCTACTGGAGGCTGCTAGAGCTCTCAAGGAGAGAGCATGCCCTTTGGCTCACATCAGAAGTTCACAGAAACCAACAGCATCATTATACCTTTGGCTCTCAAGCCAGGCCGCTTGGTTCCAAATTTTGCTTTTCTACTTAGTAACCATGTGATTTTGAGGTTTTTTTTTTGTTGTTTTTTTTTTAGTTGGAGTCTCACTCTGTCGCCTAGGCTGGAGTGCAGTGGCATGGCTCATGGCCACCATAGCCTTGACCTGCTGGACTCAGGCGATCCTTCTGCCTCAGCCTTCCAAGTAGTTGGAACTGCAGGTGCATGCCACCATGCCCAGCTAATTTTTTGATTTATTGCATAAATGAGATTTTGCCAAGTTGCCCAGGCTGGTCTCCAGCCCCTGGGCTCAGGTAATCCTCTTGCCTCCACCTCCCAAAGTGCTAGGATTACAGGCATGAGCCACTGGGCTTGGCTTTGAGCAAGTTACCTAATTTCTCAGGACCTTGATTTCCTTGTTTGGAAAACGCAGTTCCCAGGATTGTTGTAGGAATCCAAGGAGATAGTGCATGTAAAATGCTTGGCAGATACTAAGCAAAAAGTTTTAGCTGTTGCTATTTGTGGTTCATTAGCTTTTCCTGTGTGCTTATCAGACTTGATATTTTGTTTTTCTTGTAAAGACAGACAAGCAAATATAATTTATGAAGAAAAGAATGTGCCCTGACTCTCCACTGTTTGAGTGGGGGGGTGCAGTGTGCGAGGGGAAGGTAAAGGAGAAGGGCCACTTGGGGCTTAGGTTGAGTTGTATATCAAAGGAGAGTTGCAAAGAGCCTTCCCCAAACTGAAATTGGTTATTCTTGGTTTTAAACAAATCCTAAATCTGGGTGCTTTAAGCATTTGCAGACCTCTCTCTTCTGAGCATGAGTTGTGAGGGATCCATATCACTGGCACCCCTTGATGGCCGTCCAGAAGGTGTGTGCGTGGAAGCAGAGCCGGCTGCGATGGTGGTCAACCAACAACTCCTAGAGATGCCACCTGTTTACACAGCTGTTGGGAAGAGAGTGTGCCCCCTGTTGCAGCTCTCTGTCAGGTTGAGAACAAGCCCAGGGGTGCTTTCTGAAGCTGAATTATGTCCATGTTTTCTTCTTTAAAAGTTTCCTGAGAAGTTTGACTTCTTAATTATTATTATATTTTACAATGACTAGTTTTTAAATAGTACATTTATCCATCTTTTTACTTTTAACTTATTTGTCTTTACATTTAAAATGAATTTCTAGAAAGTAACATTTAATTTTATCTTGCATTTTCATCCAACTAATAATCCCTGATTTTAACTGAATAGCTTAGACTACTAATGTGATTATTTGTAAGGTTGGGTTTAATTCTGCTGTTTTACTACTTATTTTCTATTTGACCTACATGTTATTTGCTTTCTTCTCCTCTTTTTCTGTTATCTTTTGGAATAATTAAGAACTTTATCTCATTTTGTATATTGTTAGTCCTACCTCTGTTTTGTGATATTAGTGGTTGTTCAGAGATTATCTTTAGGATTGCTTGAACTTATAATTGTCTTCCTTCCAGTGATGTTATGCCATGCATAGTATAAGAATATCTTAATTGGACCTGGTCCAGTGGCTCATGCTTATAATCCCAGCACTCTGGGTGGACCCAAGGTGGGAGAATCCCTTGAGGCTAGGAGCTCTAGAAAGCACCTGGGAAACATAGTAGTACTACAATATATAAATAAAATTAGCTGGGCTTGGGGGCACATGCCTGTAGTCCAAGCTACTCAGGAGACTGAGGCAGAAGGATTGTCTGAGCCCAAGAGGTCAAGGCTGCAGTGAGCTGTGATTGCCCCACTGTATTCTAGTGTGGGCAATAGAGTGAGACTCCAACTCAAAAAAATAAATAAATAAGGAGAGAATCTCTTAATTCCATAAATTCTAATCTTGACTACTGACTTTTATGCTCTTGTGATCATATATATGACTTTTACATATGTAAGAAAACATATATTATTCTATTTTTGCTTTCAACAGTCCAGCATATTTTAAGGAAATTTGAATAATAAGAATTGAAGTATTTTTATATATCTAAACAAATTACTATTTCCAATATTCTTTATTTCTTAGTGTAGGTCTAAATATAGAATTTCCTTTAACATTTCTTATAAAGCAAGAAGTATGCCAGTGATAAGTTTCTTCAGTTCTTTATAAATGGAAGAGTCTTTATTTTTTTCTTCACATTTGAAGGATACTTTTATTCAGTAAATATTTTTGGCTTCACTTTTTTCCCTTTAGTATTTTAGATATGGTGTTCCATTGTCTTCTCCTTTGGTTCCAACAATAAATTTATTCAAATCTTTATCTTTGTTCCACTGTTTAGAATGTGCCACCCCCTCCTCTTCATTGCTATTTTTAAGATTAGTACTTAATTAATGGTCTTGAGCAATTTCATTGTGATAATACATCCTAGCTTTTTCTTCAATTTGTGGGGGTAGCTTGAGGCTTTTTGAAATTATTGGATTGTGGGTTACTATGCTGTTTTATAGCCACATTACTCCACATTGGAACCATTTTAATGTGCAAATTCTGTGGTTTTACTTTAATTTTCAACAGAATTGATATAAAGATAAACAAGTTTATATTTTTCATTTATCAACAGGAATTGTTCCCAGTAGTTTACAAGTGATTAATCAAGATGAGACAGAAGTCCTCCCCAATGAATATTCAAGATCTTATTTGCAAAGAGGGAAAGGAACTAATGAGTAATCACTACTAACAAATGTTCAGTTTCATTCAACTTCTTAAGATATGTTTAAAGATTCATGGACAGGATGGGTGTGAAAACTCATGCCTATAATCCCAGCATTTAGGGAGGTGGATGCAGGAGGATTGCTTGAGCCCCAGGAGTTTGATATCAGCCTGGGGAACATATAGAGACCTCATCTCATATTTAAAAACAATTAGCAGAGCATGGTGTGTGGGCCTGTAGTCCCAGCTACTTGGGAAGCAGAGGCAGATAGATCACCTAAGCCCAGGAGTTGGAGACTGCAGTGAGCCACAATCATGCCTGTGTGACAGTGTGAGATCCTGACTCAGAAAAAATAAAAAAACCATGGACAGCATACTATAAAGAACAATTGCTGTTTGATTCCCTGGACAACCAAAGAGAATGAGGCACATCACCATCCAAAAAGTGACTTATTGATTATATATTTTGTGGTCAAAATGTAGTTAAAACCTCTCCATGCTCGTCCTGATGGGTTGCATATTTTTGTAAATGTCAAGCATATTAATATTGATAGATCAATCATGTTTTTCTCCATTTTTTTAAAACATGAAGATGACAGCTTAGATATTGACTACTTACCTTTGAGTGGCTTTCATTATCTCAATTGCAGAAGTATTTATTGAGTATCTAAAATGTGTATATCCCAGTAGCTCACGTAGTATAAAATAAAAGTAAATAAAAACATTCTAACAATGATCTTAAACAAAACAACAATTAGGAATATTTCAATGATTTAAGTAATAAGTAACACTGATAACAATTTATTGAATACATACCATTACTGGGTGGTGTATTAGGCATTTTCAATTTTTCTCTAGCCCTCATAGCAAGTTTTAGGGTATGTATAACAGTAATCATCTCATTAATAAAAACACTAATTAGAGCCAGACTTGGTGGCTCAGCCTGTAATCCCGTGCTTTGGGAGGCTGAGGTAAGCGAATTGTCTGAGCCCACAGGTTCGAGAGCCACCTGGGCAACTTGGCGAGAGACCTCATCTCCACAATAAATCGAAAACTAGCCGGGCATGGTAACACACACCTGTAGTTCCAGCTACTTAGAAGGCTGAGGCGGAAGGATTGCTGGAGCCTAGCAGGTCAAGGCTGCGGTGGCTGGGAGTGGCCATGGTCCTCCAATCTGGGTGAGGGAGTGAGACTCCAACTCAAAAAAAAAAAAAAACACTAATTAGCCAAGATGTTTAAGTAACTTGCCTGGTCACACAATCATTGAGTAGGAAGAGTAGGGGTATAAACTCCCATTGTCTAGTGCTCAACTGCAAATTTCACCACACTATACTAACTGTTCATATTAGCTACCTAGGGTTCATAATAGGATACCACAAATTGGTGACTTAAAACAAGAAAAATTTATTCTTTCACATTTCTGGAGACTAGAAGTCTCACATCAAAATATCAGCAAAATTGGTTTCTACTGGAAGCTCTGAGGGAGAATCTGTATCCTGCTGCTATCCTAACTTCTGGTTATTGCAAGGTAGTGTTTTGGGTTACTTTCTTTCTGTCCTTTATCTTTGCCACATATATGAAATATGTTTATGAGTTTGAAAGTGTTATTTACTGAATTCCTCAAAAGTCTTCACATGGTGTTTTCTCTTTTGTGTGTGTTGGTGTCTCTTCTCTTCTTTTTATAAAGAACTAGTCATATTGGATTAAGACCTGCCCTAATTTAGTAGGAACTCATCTTAACTTGATGACATCTGCAAAGATCCTATTTCCAAATAGGGCCACATTTATAGGGACCAGAGCTTATGACCACAGCTTATCTCCTTGGGGGACACAATTCAACTTATTCATTCAACTTATTACTTATTCAAAAATAAATCAACTATTTCTGACTAGACTGTGCCACATGGAGGTTATAGAGAACAAATAGGTACACATACAATTTTACTATTATAAGAGTGACAAATGCTATAAAGAAGAAATTAATTGCATTGGTTATAGTGAATGAATTTGCTGGGACCACATTACATCTAATTGAAGAATTAACTTTGACATAAATAAATATAAGAAACTAAGTATGTACATGGATTTGAAAGTATTCTCTATTGAATACCCCAGGAAAGTTTATTATTGTTAAATGCATTCCATGAAATGTATCTTTTGACATATTTTTGATGATTTGTAACAAATTGAAATATTATACCTTCACCAAAACCTCATATTTGTTCATTTTTGTGCAATTAAATATACATCTGAAGTTTGCTTTTCTCTGATAATTAGCAATGTGTATATAATACCTTGTTGGATGTACTGCATTCTGATATATAACAGAATAAAGAGAAAGAAGGAAAGTAAGAGTCTACAGAATATCTACTGTGAAGTAGAAAAGATTGAGATTGAAAGTAATATCCAATGACACCAAAATCACAAGTTCTAATGTTGTGACTCTAGAAATGAAAGTAGTTGAAACAGATAATCAAAAGAAGTCTTTTGATTAATCATATAATATTTAAGTTAAAAGACTTCTTTTGATTATCTGTTTCAATTAATATTTAAGTATTCGAATCAAAAGGCATGCTATTTATCTCACTGATATAATGTTGTTTGAAATACCAAGAGGGATGGAGGGAGTATATAGTTAAAATATGGAAGATCTTCAATGTAGGAGAAAAAAAGAGACTATAGTTGTCAACTCCAGACAGGAGAATGCAGAGCAATTGGCAGTCTCAGTAGTCTAGTTAAGATCCAGCAAGGCAGGCTCTACCTCAAGTGACAAAAAAAAAAACATTGTGAGCCGGGCTCGGGGATTCAGCCTGTAATACTGCACCTTTGGGAGGTTGGGGTGAGTGGATTGCCTGAGCCCATGGGTTCGAGACCCGCCTGGGCAGTGAGACCTCATCTCTACAATAAATCAAAAAATCAGCCAGGCGTGGTAGCGCATGCCTGTAATTCTGGCTACTTGGAAGGCTGAGACGGAAGGATCGCCAGAGCCCAGCAGGTCGAGGCTGCGTTGGCCGGGAGTGGCCACTGCACTCCAGTCTGGGTGACAGAATGAGACTCCAACTGAAAAAAAAAAAACATTGTACTTGTTATAATTTTGTCTTAAACATACTACACAACAGGTGTGCCATCATCCTCTTTTGTCAGATGTCTAAATAAATAAAGAAAATGGATTCTACTTTTTTCTTTGTTATTTCAATTTCAGTAACCCTAATTAGGACATCAGAGTGTAAGGTTATTTTCTGTTTGAGATGAAGTTCATGAAACCATTTCTTTCTCTTGCTCCATCTGCTATTGAACAATCATGCCCACTGTACATTTTATTACAATATGAAGGTCACCATTTTATACCCTGGCAGAGGGGATGTCAAGCCATGAGTTTTTGGCTGAATAGTTCAAGTCATTTTCTTGAAAGTATCTGAAATTGGCCAGGTGTGGTGGCTCAACTTGTAATTCCAGCACTTTGGGGGCTGAAGTGAAAGAATTACCTAACCCAGGAGTTCAAAATCAACCTATACAACTTGGTGAGACCTTATCTCTACAATAAATCACAAAAACTAACCAGGGATAGTGGTGAACATAGTTCCAGCTATTTAAAAGGCTGAGGTGGAAGGATCGCTTGAAACCAGCAGGTCGAGGCTGCAGTGGCTGTGAGCGTGCCACTGCACTCCAGTCTGGGCGAAAAGAATAAGATTACAATACACACACAAAAAAGTATGTGAAATCTCTGGTCATGTGCATGATCATTTTGATTTTGTATGCACAAAAATAAGAAACATAATATACAAGGGTGACAAAAAATAACTGAAATTATATTTTGGAAAGTAGGTCCCTTGTAGTACAGGTTTCCCCTGCTCAGTAATTATTCTAGAAATGCATCAGCATCAATGTACAGCCAGTGTTGTTGTAAAAGGCTGCATTCAACTTCAGTTATTTCTTTAATTTTTTTGGAGAGTCTTTCAACACCTCTGCCCGTTTCATGATGGGTGAGTTATGAGTGCACCTGCTCACACTGCACTGAGTGCTCACCAGTTTTTGATCTAAAATGGCATGACTCGTGCCCCACCCTCCTTATTCACCTGATCTTGCCCCAAGAGACTTTTTTTTTTGTTTCCCTGGATTTAAAAAGTCCTCAAAAGAAAACATAACACTGATGTGGAAGAGGTGAAACAATAAACAGCGTAAGCACTGAAAGGCATCAAAATTGAGAAGTTTAAACTTTTGAGCAGTAGAAAAAAAATCTTGGAAGGTATATTGCACCAAACAGAGAGTACTTTAAAGGTGACTGAAGTTTAAACATGAACACAAGTTTTTGTAAATAAATACTGTTTTGGGGGGATCTTCTCTTGTAAAAAGTGATCTCTTTAAGGTTTTAGTCTGTCAGTGATTGGTTTAGATTGCATTGAATTCATAGAAATTGTTAGTTAAAAAAGAGCAAATTTGAACTTTAGAAATACTTAATTCAATGACAATACTCATATCTCACTAGTTGATTAATTTTGTGAATGAATTAGATACTAAATAAGCTAGGAATTGGGGGATTTTTTTATAATGTGGGGAGACTCAGATGAAAATACTATTCTTTGAAATCTGTCTCTATACTGGGGAGCTATTTCTTATAAATCTTGCTCATCCCACTACTGGGTATCTACCCAAAGGAAAAGAGGTCATTATACTGAAAAAGACCATGCACTTGAATATTTATTGCAGCACAATTCACAATTGCATAGATGTGGAATCAACCTAAATGCCCATCAACTGATCAGTGGAAAAGAAAATGTGATACACACACACACACACACACACACACACACACACCTTGAAATACTATTTAACCCTAAGAAAGAACAAAATGATGTCTTCTGCAGCAATTTTAATGGACTTGAAGAACATTATCCTAAGTGAAGATGAAAAACTCAATACCACATGTTCTCACTTATAACTGGGAGCAAAGCTATGGTCTGCAAGGCAGACAGAAGTATGCAATGAATATTGGAGACTCAGAAAGGGAATTGTGGGAAGAAGGGAAGGAATGAAAAATTACCTATCCAGTGTGGTGTGCACTAGTGGTGGTGACGGGTACACTTAAAGCCCAGACTTCTTCACCACTCTTTATGCATCCATGTAACCAAAAACAACGTGTATCCTAAAACTATTAAAAGAAAAATAATAAGCCTATTTCTCTCAGATCTGTTGCAATGTTTCTTCTTGCACCATGTGGTGCCATGATGTAGACTATCTCAGTCATTATTTTTTATACTATGGAGACAATAGAATGAGCATGGCTTTAATCATCGGTGTATTTTAGTTTTCCAGCAACTCCTTCTAGTTTACAGCACTTACTTTGTTTCTTGCAAGTGCTGATTTGGGCAAGTCTAACATATGATGCTTTCTAGAGCACGTGGACTCAAAAAAGATGAGTTTTGTTTTCTCTCAGAGGAGTCATAACCCTACCCATTACAGCCTAATGTTGACAAACTCCAAACATATATTTATCTTCAGGACTCAGGAATAATAACTCAAAATTACCAGAAAACCTCAGAAATTTCTTAAAGTATAAGATATTCATATTTTCATAATTTACTTGCATATATTAAAATATAAAATTATACATTACTTTATCATTTCCTTTAAAAAAATAAAACTCTAAACTTTATGTAACCCTATCACAAAAGAATGATTTTCTGTTTGTTAATATGGTCACTTCTCATATTTTAAAAATATGTAACTTTGGCTTACAGCAAATATATAGACACAGGAGAACAGCAGCAAACATCATTTTGATGCTTTCAGATCTCCTAGCACCAGTAATACCACACACACTTGGGTGTCAAAATTGCCAATTTAAGGACACATTTGGCTTTCAAAATTTGTTTCTTTGAATATCACTTACAGAATTTCTATAATGTATATGATGCATGTAAACATATTCAAATATATTTTAGTTTCAAGGATAACTCATTATGTATAGCAAATATATCCACAAACACATACAGCATCAGTTGTGAACAAGAGCAATTTATTATATTATGATCACTTTTTTCCAACGCACTCCTGTCCTCACTCCCGGAAATGCAGACATTATCCATCCACTTCGCATGTCCCCATTTCTCCTTCTCATATTTTACTTGACATCAGCAAATTTGTTTGCATTTGTAAGGTCTCTATGCTGATTGGCAAACTTCAAATCTCACAGAATTATAATACTTTCTCCTGTTTCCTTGACTCCATAGTCTTTCTCAGAATATGGAAAGTACTATACATTTTCAGAGAAATGTCAGGTTAGAATTTCTACACAGAAACACTGATTGCCAGAGTAACAATATCCCTGGATTGACCAGTTACAGTTTATGGTCCATGATGGATTGTTAATTTCATTGTAAAAAATTGTTTTCCCTTTATTTCAGCCATTTCTATATTCTTCTGCTAAATCTTTGAGACCATGTAAAACTGTTGGCAGAGATGTTTTGAGTCAACTAGAATGGATTGATTTCACTTCTCCCTCAATGAATGGAAGCAGTGTTTGTTCAGTCTCTACTGAAAGATTTTAATAATTCAACATTATGTATTGTAATAATTAGAAGTGCAGGCACTAGATCCGGATAAATTTGGTTCAAAACTCTGTCTTACCACCAATTACTTGTAGACTTTTCACATAGTTACTTAACTTCTCTGTACATTCATTTCCTCATTCATAAAAAGAGGGCAATGGAACTATTTGCTGCCCAAAGGTTTAATTTTTCTGATTATTTTATAAATAATGGAATACTTATATTTGGTTCCTTCTGCTGAGATTAGCAGCATCATAAAATCACTATGCAGTCTTCCTAAACATTTTTTTACATATTTGCTGTGTGTGTGTGTGTAGCCACAAGTGACATATTTAACATCCTTTAAGATTATTAAATAAACTTTATCATGTTTTTGGTGTCATTTGGCACCTTGTTTTTCTACTCAAAATTGCACTATTTACATTTATCAAAATTGACAAATGTAGATTCCATTTATTCTTTTTTAGTGGTCATATAGTATTTCCTTGTTAATATATAACCTCCTATATTATGTCTGGTGTGTATATGCAACTGTTGCTTTAGGATATAGTCTAGAAGTGAAACTGTTGGTTGTTAGACATATGAATCTCCACATTTACTGTGTATCAGTAAATTGCACCTTTCCATTTGTATGTTTTCTCATCAATCTTTGATATTTACTGCTATTTTCCCCCTACTTGAAAGGTGTGAAATTGCATCTCTTTGCTGCTTTAATTGTCATTACTTGATGATTACTGTCAAAGTTAAGCAGTTTTTCATAGGTTTATTGGAGACTCAAATTTCCTGTTCTGGAGATTGTTTATAGACTTTGAACATTTTAATGTTTTTCTTTTCTTTCTTTTTTTTTTTTAATCAATAATTTTATTATGATGTTGTGGGGTACAGTTAAGCGTTAGGTATACAATTACGTTTCATTCAGGCACCCTGTTGATAAGAGGTGTTTCCCCGTCCCCAGGCAGATATTTTCTACTCTTAATCCCATCTCCCTCCCCGCCATAGTTTCCCAGTACCGTCATTTTCTTATAGTATTACATTGGATGTTCAAGGTCCATTATATTAGTCCATTATGTGACACTCGGATCTTTGTTTCTGTGAAAAGTCACTCAGTATTATAGACTCTAGTTCCATCCAGGTTGCTGCAAAATTCATGATTTTGTTCTTTTTTATAGCTGCATAGTACTCCATTGTGTGTATGTACAATATTTTTTTAATCCAGCCCTTTTTTGATGGGCAGCATGGTTGCTTCCAAGTTCTTGCTATTGTGAACAATCCTGCGATAAACATACATGTGTAGGTATCTTTTTTATAGAGTGATTTGAGTTCCTCAGGATATATTCCCAGTAGGGGGATTGTGGGGTCATATGGGAGGTTGATATTTAGAGCTTTCAGGAATCACCACACTGCTTTCTACAGAGGTTGCACTAGTTTACACTCCCACCAATAGTGTAGGAGTGTTTCCTTTTCACCACACCCTCTCCAACAACTATTATTTTCTGAGTTATTGATAATTGCCATTCTGGCTGGAGTTAGGTGGTATCTCAGTGTGGTTTTGATTTGCATCTCCCTGATGATTAGAGAGGTTGAACATTTCTTCATGTGTCTGTTGGCTGCTTGGATGTCTTCCTTTGTGAAGTGTCTGTTCATATCTTTTGCCCATTTTATAATGGGGGCGTTTGTTTTTTTCTTTTCAGCATGTTTGAGTTCCTTGCAGATCCAGTATGTTAAGCCTTTGTCAGACCTGGTTTTGGCAAATACTTTTTCCCAGTCTGTAGGCTGTCTCCCTCCTCTCTTGATGGTTTCTTTGGCTTTGCAGAAGCTTGTCAGTTTAATAAGGTCCCACTTTTCTGTCTTCTCTCATATGACCTGTGGGTTTTGGGTTTTGTTCAGGAATTGGATATCAGTTCCGATTTCCATGAGTGTATGTCCTTCATTTTCTAAGATTCTTATGGTTTGAGGTTTTACATTTAGGTCTCTGATCCATTTGGCGTTAACCTTTGTGCATAGGGATAGATAGGGGTCTTGTTTCAATCTTCTGCATGTGGTCAGCCAGTTTTCCCAGCATCATTTACTGAATAGGTTCTCCTCTCCCCACTGGTAGGTGGTGGGGGCTGTGTCGAAGATGAGTTGGTTGAGAAATTGAGGTTTTGCTTCTGGAATCTCAATTCTATTCCATTAATCTATATGCCTGTTTCTATACCAATACCAAGCTGTTTTGAAGATTGTAGCTTTATAGTAAAATTTGAAGTCTGGCAATGTGATAACACCTGCTTTGTTTTTTTGCTGAGGATTGTTCTGGCTATTCTTGGACGACTGTGTTTCCATATGAATTCCTGTGCTGTTTTTTCTAGATCTGAGAAAAATGTTACTGGTAATTGGATGGGTACTGCATTGAATTTGTACATTGCCTTAGGTAAGACAGACATCTTCACAATGTTGATTCTTCCAATCCATGAGCATGGG
>NW_007078546.1:30063-30977 GCF_000164805.1 Carlito syrichta | reverse complement strand
TTGGGTTTCTGTTTGTTTATTATTGTGTAAAGAAATGCAATGTCTTTTGCACATTTATTTTGTATCCTGAGACTTTGCCAAAGGCCTTTATCAGTGTAAGGAGGTTTTTGACAGATTCTCTTGGGTTTTCAAGGTACACAATCATATTATCTGCAAAGAGAGATAACTTGACTTTCTCTTTTCCTATTTGGATACCCCTGATTGCCTCCTCTTCTCTGATTGCTCGAACTAGGACTTCCAATACTATGTTGAACTGGAGGGGTGAGAGTGGGCATCCTTGTCTTGTTCCAGTTTTCAGGGGAAATGGTTCCAATTTTTGTCCACTTAGGAGTATGCTGGCTGTGGGTTTCTCGTAGATGGCTTTTACTATTTTGAGGTATGTTCCCCATATGCCTAGATGTTCAAGAGTTTTTATCAAGAAGGGGTGCTGGATTTCATTGAAAGCTTTTTCTGCATCTAATGATATAATCATGTGGTTTTTGTTTTCACATCTGTTGATGTATTTAATTACATTTATGTTTTTACGAATGTTGAACCAGCCTCGCATCCCAGGAATGAAGCCTACTTGGTCATGATGGATGATTTTTGAGATGTATTGCTGAATCCGGTTTGCTAGGATCTTGTTGAGAATTTCAGCATCTATGTTCATGAAAGATATTGGCCTGTAGTTCTCTTTCTTTGTTGGATCTTTACCTGACTTGGGTCTCCATGTGATGTTGGCTTCGTAAAATGATTTGGGGAGAGTTCCATCTTTTTCAATCGCCTGGAATACCTTCAGTAGGATTGGTATCAGCTCCTCCTTAAATGTCTTGTAGAATTCTGCTGGAAAGCCATCTGGACCGGGGCTTTTTTTTTTTTGTAGGTAATTTTCTTATTACGTAGTCGATTTCCTTGATTGTTATTGGTCTATTAGG
>NW_007078546.1:3927-29782 GCF_000164805.1 Carlito syrichta | reverse complement strand
TCCTTTTGAAGAACCAGCTTTTTGTTTCATTGATTTTTTTTTTGTATTATCTTTTTGTCTATGTCCTGGATTTGGGCTTTTATTTTGGTGATCTGAATTCTTCTGCTGAAATTAGGTTTTTGTGGTCTTCCTTTTCCAGCTTCCTTAGGTGACTTGTTAGGCTGTTAATTTGTGTTCCTTCCATTTTTTTCATATGTGTTTGTAGGGATATAAATTCCCCTCTTACTACAGCTTTCAAGGCATCCCAGAGATTTTGGTAAGATATTTCTTCATTTTCATTTGTTTCCAGGTACCTTTTGATCTCTGTTTTGATTTCATCATTGACCTAGGAGTTGTTTAGCATCATGCTGTTTAGTGTCCATGTCTTTCTGGGTTTTGGGGCGACCTTGTTTGTGTCAATGTTTATTTTTATTCCACTGTGGTCCGAGAAGGTGCATGGTAGAATTTCGGTCCTTTTAAATTTGCTTATGCTTGATTTATGGCTGAGTATGTGGTCGATCTTAGAATATGTTCCATGTGGTGATGAGTAGAATGTGTATTCTGTGGTCTTTGGATGGAGTGTTCTGTAGGTATCAATTAAGTCCATTTGGTCCAGAGTCACATTGAGGTTCCAGATCTCCTTGCTGATTTTTTGTCCTGATGATCTGTCTAGGGTTGTGAGTGGGGCATTAAAGTCCCCAGTTATGATGGTGTTAGAGTCAATATCTTTCTTTAGTTTTCCTAGAAGTTGCTTTATGAAAGTTGGCACACCTATGTTGGGTGCATACATGTTTAGGATAGATATTTCTTGTTGATGGAGTGAACCTTTTATCATTATGTAGTGGCCCTCTGTATCTTTTTTAATTTTTGATAGCTTAAATGACATTTTGTCTGAAATTAGGATCGTGACTCCTCCTTTCTTTTGTGTTCCATTCACCTGAAAATTTGTTTCCCATCCTCTCACTTTGAGTTTATGTATGTCCTTTCTAGTGAGATGGGTCTCTTGAAGGCAGTATATTGTTGCCTGGTGATATTTTATCCATTTTGTCATCCTATGTCTTTTCAGTGGTGCATTTAGTCCATTCACATTCAGGCTAATTATAGACATTTCAGAGTTCGTCCCTATCATAGAGTTCTGATAAAGTTGTTGTTCTTCCACTTGGTTCTTTTTTGTCTTTCTTTTGGTTTTGGGGTTAGTTCATGTATATTTTATTCTTTTCCCTGTACTCTTGTGAAGAACGTTTTTCTTTTTTCCTCTTCTTCTGTGTTTAGTACTTTCTTAAGTGTTTCATGTAGAGATGGTTTGGTGGCAGCATAAGTTCTTAGGGATTGGATATCTGGGAAAGATTTTAATTCTCCCTCACTGATGAAGCTTAGCTTGGCTGGGTAGGTTATTCTTGGTTGAAATTGTTTATCTTTTAGGACTTGAAGATAGGGCTCCATGCTCTCCTAACCTGCAGGGTTTCTGTAGATAAATCTGCTGCTATTCTGATTGGTCTTCCATGGTAGGTGATCTGGCCTTTTTCTCTTACTGCCTTTAGGATTTTTTCTTTTATGCCTACTTTGTTTAGGCGAATTATTATGTGTCTAGGAGTTGGTCTTCTCATTTGTTGTCTTGTAGGGGTTCTTTGAAACTCGTGTGTTTGAATTTTTGCATCACTGATTCGATAAGGGAAGTTTTCTTGAATGATCTCATGCAAAGTTTGTTCCAGTGTGGTCTCTGTCTCTCTTTCTGCCTCAGGAAGTCAAATTACTCTTAGTTTAGGCCTCTTGAGGTAATTGCTCATCTCTTGAAGGCTTTGTTCTGTCTTTTTGAGCTTATTTTCTGTGTTTTTAAGAGTTTGGGTTATTTCTACATTTTGGTCCTCAAGCTCTGAGATTCTTTCTTCTTCTTGGGTAATTTGCTTTCTATGCTTATCAGTTTGTCATTTATTTCATTCACAGTATTCTTTATTACTGTTATCTCAAATATCAGCTCCTTCCTAGTATCCTCTTGCGTCTCCTCAATTCTTTTTAATCTCTCCATTATTGTCTTGATATCTATGTTTGTAGTTTGAGACCCTTCATTCTGGGGGCTCTTCATTGTTTGCTTTCTGAAGTCAGTTTTCTCAGTGTCTGCCCTCCCAGGGGTCTGGGAGAGACCCATACTCTTCTTTTGATTTTTCTTCATTTGTGTAGATTTCTCTCTCTCTCTCCCTTCCCCTCCCCTTTTTAATTCTGTTTTTGAGGGAAGGTGGGGTTGCTTTTATTTCTCTTCTGCAATATTCTGTTCTTCCTTATGAGGGTCTTCTGGCTTTGTTCACTTTTCAGGTTGGAACATAGGCTGCAGTCTGTACTTTTTGCAGTTTTGGTTCAGAATGCTGATTCTAGCATCCACAAACAGGTGTATGTGCACACTGGAACCTATTTCCCTCTGCCTTACAATCTGTCAATTCAGCAGTATGTAGTCTTGGTCCCTAGATTTAAAAAGGGGGGTATAAAAGAGGAAAATAATGGAGGAAGTAGGGGTCAATAGGGAGTTAGAAAGAGAGAAGAGTGAGAGGGAAAACAGAGATACATACCAACTATCAGGTGAGAAAGAGACACAAGACCAGGAAGAAGTGAAGAAAGACAAGTAAGAAAGATTCCCTAAAGAGTACTGATAGCTACACAGAGACAGGCCAATAAAATCAAGAAACAGTGTAAGTCAGAAAGCAAACAACAAATGTGATCAAAACCAACAGTTACAATGATAAAATCATAAGTCAAAATAAGCCATCAGACTAAAGTCACTTCTCTGCTCTCTGATTCCGGTCTCTCCCCTTTGTTTTTCATTGCAGTGTAGGGGTGGGGCTTTGTCTCCTGTTTTGCGCCATTGCCTTAGGAATGAGGTAAAGTTTGTTGATAGGTGGGCGGGGCAATGGAAGTCTCTGCCTGGAGAATGGCGAGGCAGTTTATGCAGATCTGTTTTTCTCTGCTTGTCTGGGTCCCCCAGCTTGGGGTCTCACGCCGAGTGCCTCAGCCAGGGTGGGCCCGGAGTTCCAGAGTTCCAAAGTTCCAAAGGGCAGGCGGTGAGTGGCAAGAGTGGCCCTGGGCCCCCCACAGGGTACTTCAGCCAGGAATGGGACCGGTGTCTCTGAGGGGCGGGTGTCCAGAGCCTCCCTGAGTGACCGGAGGCTTGGTGCCAGGTGCCAGGCTGGAGACGATGTAGCCAGGGAGGAGCGGGGAGGGGGCTGGGACCTGAGACCCCCATGCACTCAGTGGAACAGCAGCATTAGGGGGCCACAATATCTGGCCCTGCGTGGGACCCAAGGTCCCCAGACCTTGCACCAGCATGGCTGGTGGTGGGTTGGGTGATGGGGAAAGAGAAGTAAGAGTCTTTTTGGGAAACTCATGTTCAGAGAATCTCACAAGTTCACCTATGCTGTCACCATCTTTTTCCCATCCCTGTTTTTTTTTTTCTTAATTTTATGTAGGAATGCTTTACACAGAAATGCCACTAAGTTGAACTTTGACCTCGGTATTCAGGAAAAAAATTTAATACTTGATTTCAATTTTAGCCTCAGGTTTTGAAAGAGTAAAAAGCACTCACTTCTTTTCTGGCACCTCACTATCTGATGGCATAGTGGAGGCAGGACACACATATCAACATTGACGCTAATCAAAGTATGATGTCTGGGATATGAGCAGGTTGTACTCCTTCAATTGGCTATTAACATCATGCATTCAGAAATCAACATCATTTTGCAAAGACCCTTTTATCCACTATAATTTCCCCATCCATGACTGATATTGACCTTTTCCTTTTACCTAGCATTTTGAATATACCTCTATTTTGTTTTCCTCATACTGTAGATGAGTCCTTGGTTTTCACAGCAGTGTGTGAGATCCTTGAGGAGAAACCTCCTGTTTCTGTGTAATTTTATTCTGATCACCCTTTTGCCCACTATGATCAGTACACAGTGGCAGTCTGTAATCTTCTGGTATGGATGGTGTCCATCACAAACATGATTAAGGAGCTCCCTTGCCATGTTTCCCATGGGAAGAACAAACATTAAGAAATATTTACAAATCATCGTGCTGTTCATTAAAGTAAATGTAGATGTATGTACTTATGTATTTATAATAACTGTGGTATACATCTAAATGCAGAATCTGATTCCCACAAGACTGGGAAAATCATTCATTTTTGGTTCTTATTCTAATTCATCAATACTTGCATTTGAAAGCATTCAAAAATTACTCCAAAAATTTGAGATTTTGCTGGGATTGACGGTTAATGTCAGGTTGCCCATAGCACCCTTTAAAACCACAATACCTCCTATTCCATTGTCTCTGTGAAATAATGAAGCCTGTAAACACAGTCTGCTGAGGCATCCTACTCTGTGGAAGTCAACCTTTGATGCATGCTCTGTAATGGCAAACTCTGGAGTTGTTTTGCACCACACCATTGCATTTGGTGAGAGCCGATCCACCATTATAGAGAGTTTTTACATCAGCCAGAGTAGGGGTGGAGCTTAAAAACTCTTAAAAATGACAAGCTCAAACTTATTGTATCTGGCTGATCACTCACTATCTGCAGTAGTATCCACAGCACCTCAGTGTCCTTATGGGAAATTTTCTGGCACCTAAAAAGCCAGTACCTCTTCTGAGATTCTGATTTTAATTTGAGTTGCCTTCCCATATTGACTAACATAGTCTGCTAGTGTCTTTTCTTCAATAATGTTAATATCCCACTGTGACAACCACAAAATGCCCTATCTAGATATAAGTTGACTAGTACGGTACCTTGAAGATAATAGGTTCTTAATAAATATTATGGAAATAAATATAATAAACAATAATCAAAATAATCATTATTATTCAATATGGAAAGAATCTCAGACATGATGCAATAGCTTTCCAACTAGACAGTGGGTCAATTACTTGAGGATACTCCTGCCCAAAGCAGCACATTTTAATTTTGGACACCTTTACTGTTAGAACATTTTTCTTATATTTACCTAAATTCTGCCTTTTTGCCATTCTGCCAGCGAGTCCCATATACCCTTTGTATATTTTCAAAGTAAGTCTAAATGTCCCCCCCACATGAGACTTTCAAGCATTTAAATGTAATCAACTTCATCTCTTCTTTCTGTCATTTCTTCGTTTGTCATCCTTTATTGCAGAATTCATTTTCTAGACTTTTTAATTTCGTGTAACCACTTTTGGAGGATTCCATAATCTCATTTTAAAAAAAAATAATATGTGTTATTTAGAATCTAACAGCATCCTTTTCTGGTTCGACTGCCTGAGAACTATAGGATTACCACCTTTTTTCCCCAGACACTACACATCCTGAAATCAGCCTTAGTTTTCATAGACCATGTATTTATAGTCACTATATTTTCCTATCTATGACTAATACTGAGTTTTTCCTTATATCTAACAATTTGAACATGCCTGTATTTTGTGTCCCTCATGCTGTCAATCAGTCATTAGTTTGCCTAGCTGGGTGTGAGATCCTTGAGGAGGGAGGAAACTTATTGTTGTCCTCCTGTAAATTACTAATTTCTAATGGAAGACACCCTACAGGTCATCATAAATGTTTGATGAATACATGACAAATAAATGAATAAATAAAACACCTAGATTTTTATATAAACAGTTTTTAATACATACATCACTTTTCTACATATGCAACTCCATTTTTGTTCCTTAGTACAGAATTTTATAATTCTATTTATTTTTAGTAGATCTAAAGTGGACAAAATTGAGTTAATCACACTTCACATTTCATGGTATACTATTGTCATTGACCACGATTAGACTTTTCATTTGTTACCATCCAAATTTAACATAGTGTCTTGTACCCATTACTACTGCCTATTGTAGTTTGATTTTCTGGGATTAGTCGCCTCGTATAACTTTGTATGATCTGTAATTTTGTTAAGCAGAGTGAGAGAATTAAAATACCATAAACAACAACAAAGATCAAATGATATATTAGGTGCTGAATTGTACCCTACAGACTTTAAATGTTCTCAGAATTTGGCTGAGAGTTAGCATTTGAACATGTGAACCAGACAAAAAATGAATAGAATTGCTGAGATGTAAGCTCACTCAAGAAAGCTGGGTGGGATTTGGATAAGTAGAAAAGAGGAATTTGCAAGCAAATGAAAAAAACAGCCCTGTCTATTTGCCAGAGTAAGGGGCAAGCTGTACAAACGGAAGTGATAAGATACTCATTTGGAGAATTGAAATCAATAGTCATCTTTCTTCTTACCCTGTCTCTATTATGGTAGATGAAGTAAGAGATATTGTCAAGATAGATTTTGCCTTGTCTCAGAGTTTCCTGTAGGTATGACTTTGCAATTTTTGGAGTTCTATTAGGAAACAATACAAAAAGAGAGATGTGGGGGAAACTGGTAGAGATCACTGTCTCCTGTTGCTGCTTCCATTCCAGACAGATCCAGCTTTTAGGAGAAGACACCATTCCTGCTTCTTATCCTAATTCATATCTAGCCTCCCATATATCTAAGGACTTGTCTACTTGCGGCCTATAGAGAAGTCACTCAGGTGGCCACCGTTTATGAATCTGGAATCTTGGAAATCCCATGTTTAGGTGAAAATGTAGGGACTTATGTTGCATCTTGACCAAACATTTGCCAAATCCCATGTGAGATTGCTGGATCTCTTAGATGTTGGTCTTCCATCAGCTGTAAGCTAGAATTTCTTTATTTCTATTTCTAGCACTATTAATTATATAAGTAACATGTTTCTGTATTTCACTTCATATTGACTTACAAAATATACAGGATCAGATGTGTTCCTTTTTACCATCAATATTCATATCATGATATAATTCATTTTTTAGCTTTATTATGTACAGTTCTTGACCTTCACCCTTATTTTATTTTCATACCAACCTACCCCTGTATTTTCATACCAATCCCCCAATCTACCTCTGTAACTGAACATCCTATCTGATATTTAGGCTAAATATAGCCTAAAATAAAGGTTTTAATTTATATGATATATTTGACTTGTGGATAAAATTGATCAAAATCAAGTAATCAAGTAGAAAATGTTAAATTTTTACTGCCATCTAGTTTAAAAGGTTTTTAAAAGAATTTCACTATGCTTGCATTATATCACATTGTGTATGTAATTTGTAAATGATAAATTACTAAAGTTATTAAAGAATTTATGCATGGCTTTGTGGATACATATGAAAATATTCTCAATTACTAAAATGATAAGAAATGGCTTAACTCATGCTGCTTTTTAGTTTATCATGTTTTCGATGCCTCTAATCAGTCAAATTGAAGCTGGCCCAATTTTTCCACAGAACTGATGTTTATGGGTTTCTGAATAAACATAGTCATTGAGCTTCCTGGCCTTAAAATATTAACATATATATGTCTTATCTGAGTTTCTTCCTCATGAAACCAACACTCAGGCAAGGGATTGAATCATCAAATCCAGTCAGTGGGGTGCCAGACTTCTCTTCTCATTCATCATGACTGCTTACCTACCCTTCCCTAATTGCTGTTTCCTTGACTGTGGTTATATTTCTTCCTCAGCTGTATAACTCTCCCAGTATTAGACAGTCGAGGAGATAGACTTGAGATTGATCTCCCATTCTGCTTGGCCGATGTCACCCAAATAAAAAGACTTCTCTGACAATATTCATTCTCTCAGTAATTGGGTTTCTGTGCGGTGAGCAATGGGATCTAGGTAGAACCCCTGGTATTTTGGTAACAAAAGACCAAGATTCTGGACTTTTGTTTATTAATTATGTGATGGTGACATAAGGAGCATCCACATGGTTTCAAAAGTAAATGAGTCACATGCAGATTCTCAGTTCTTCCAGGACACTGTTGGAAGCATTCAATAACAAGCAGACAAAAATCATAATAGCTCATTACTTTGATCAATATATCACATGGGTATTTTAGATGTATACAGTCTATTTAGTCCAATCTATGAGAAGGACTTAAATGGACTTTTAGAGGATGTTCTATTAATCATGAAATAAAACATAGATGATAAAACATTCCTAATGTCTGTCTCTTTCCTTAACACCTTAAGTGGATAGTCAATATTTGGAATTATTCAAAATACCCCTCAATAGATTAAATGTTTCTAAGTAATAAAAATTCTACTTTCATAGTACAGAATTATAGTAAAATAATAAATAATACTGTATTTTACAGGTTTCTAGGCATGAGTGAAGACGTTTTGGGGTTCCACCAATCAGATGCTCCCTTACAAAACTGCATTTGTAATTTGTCATTGAATAATGTGGAAAAAGTGGAAGTATTCAGAGAATCCATTTCTCTAGGACAGATATAAGCAAAATTGGTGTTTAGGAGGTAGCATTGATAGTGGCTTCCTGATTCAGGAACTACTTGACAGCAGTAAATCAAGTACTACTATTCACTACTATACAGGAAATCTGAAAACTCAGCTTGGATTCTTTTTCTGTCTAAACTATAGGAAGTGAATTCTACTATCTGCCACAAGAATTCTGTTCATTACAAGCTCCTGCCACAGATCTATTACACATTAATTTATCGGAAACAATCTTAAATTTGTGTCTGTTTTACCCAATTTGGAACTTAATGTATTATATTCCTTACTAGACACACAAATATATGACTGGTTTCTCGCTGTACTGCTATCAGAACTTTATGAGACTCACATAATAAATTATACTTAGTACCATGAAATACTGGCTGAAGTGATGAATTTACAGAAAAATACTTGGGAGAGTAGAATAAGTACACTTTGCTTCTATTACCCTGCAATTACAACCTAATCTTTACATTTAAAATTTTAAAATGTCATCATTCTCCATAGGCAGTAATTATTACTTGCACAAATGGACACAGTTAATGAGGTAATTAGACTACACTAAAGCAATCTTTGAATTAATCAATAATCATTTACAGAGCACTATTGTGTAGCAAACTTGACTAGGTACAAAGTATCCCAATATATAGTCCACTTTACATTCCAGCTGGAAGATTCAATATCTATAATACCAGAACTGTGGCAACACCTCTACTAAACGGAGAAGTTGTTGACTGTCCTTGAAGAGAAGAGTGAAGTTCTACATGTAGCCCTGTCACTGATTAATGTGATGCTTTGGGAATAAGTATTCTAAATCTCTTTGACATTTTTAAACAAAGAGAGAAACAGGAAGTAGTACTTGGAATATCCCTGTAGGTTCTAAAATGACTTTTTCCCAACTTATTCACCTGTAGACACTTCAAATTGCAGGCCTAGCCCAATTCAAGTTTTGAGCCAATCAAAATGGCCCCCAAAATGGAGGACAATATAGCATTCATGATGAAGACACAGTGGGGAGTGGGACTGTCTCAACTGCCAATGGCCCAGCTCTTGGTGTGTGTACAGTGATTCTCAGACATCTGTTTATTTTCCAGGCCACAGTCATCCCCTAAGTATCACTGTATTCACTTTGGATTACTAATCAGCATTTTGCTACCAACCCCTGGGAGCTGGACCCCATCACCTCCATCTCCAGCTATGGATGGGACCCTCTGCCAAAGGACCATCTGGATGTGCTATGCTGCCATCCACCTAATAGTCATTCCTATCTCTGCCTTAAGCCTCCTGTCACATGTCTCAATAGGCAGGGATAGTCACCCTCAGACACAGACATTGGTCTGAATCAAGCCTGAGATAATGACACATCTTGGAAATCACAATTGATGCTGCTAGCTGTACTACTCTAAGGTCAATCTAATGAAATTTCTAACATTTATTAAGTGCTTCTTGTGTGCCAAGCATAGTTCTAAATATCTGATATATGTTATTTCACTGAATCTTCTTAATAACCCATAAATTAGATATTGTCATCATTATCATTTTTCAAATATACATAAAGTAGATCTGACAGGCTATGTGTAGATAATTTACCCAATTTCAGAGCTGAAAAGTGGTGAACCAGGTCTGAGCCTAAACACAAACTCTTAGTGACTAGATCATGCTAATTAATATCTTATCTCTGTCATGTGAACATGGCTTCAGCCTCCTTCTTCCCAAAGGCTGGTGGATGAGATTTTAGCATTCTATGTATGTGGATATTAATTACTATTATGATAGAATTAAGCAAGGTGAAAACATGTATGTAATACCAATAATCTATTTCATTTCAAATCTTTTTTTAATACTAAAAAAAAATCAGTCCTGTGCATTGTTCAGAAGACTAAGATTTATGGTTTTATTCTTTTAAATATCAAAATATTTTGAATCAGTTTATTTTGAAAACTTTACAAAATATACATTACATTGACCAAAGTAATAAAGAAATAATGAATATAAAGCATCGTTTTCTGATTTCTGGGTAAATGAAGTCAATAGACCCTGAGTGAAGGCCTTAGTGGTTACCATATGGTATGAGATTTCAAGAATTTATGTTGTCCTGCCTGAATATAGGTTGTTCTGACTATATACTTTTTCTTGGTTCTATGCTAAGAATCAAGGTGCCAAATAAATAGAAGAGGTATCAGTGACCATGCTAGTATCAAAGGAGTAGCTTGAAGGGAATGTTCATGAGTTTGGGTGGAGCACAGGGTTTCATTACTCTTCTCTGTACCTCTACAGACCCTTTCTTCCCCCCACCTACATACACGTGAAACCTTCCTGATATTCATTTACAATTACATCTATCACCAAAACTGACAACCCTAAAAATAAATATTTTAATGGAAAAAATAGGGTGAATATGAACAGACCTGAGCACAAGCCAAGTTATCCTTTCATGCCTTTAATTATCTGATCACTGTGTTTTTCCTCTACAATTTTCTCTCTCCTTTGTGTCATGACATGATTGTGTTTCTGTGACTCCTTGGGTATCTTTCACATGAGGTCACTGTTGCCCTTGGGATGTTGGGTGGAACAAAAGGATGGGAGATTCTTTGGATGGGGGCTTCAATAACCCTTACACCTACCTTTAACTGGTGAGAGAACCAAATGTTGTTCTTGAGGGCCTACATGGCACAATAGGATGAAAGTTTATCTTGAGTTTGGAGGCTAATATTCTAGCTAGTAATAATATATGATTGCCTCAAGTCCTTCCCCTTTATATATTTATCTCTTAATATATAAAGATGGATTGAAAAATAATACAGGCAGCCTAGGATGCAAATTTTGGTCTTCTTTACACTTTGTAAAATAATGAGTTACAAAAATGTGCACATACACATGCATTGTATTTAATACATGCCAATGACAGAGACTTATTACAGACTTATAATAAGTGGGGTGGGTCCTAGAATAGATAGATTGAAAGAATGAAACAATGTATGTAACAGACATGTGACATGAACACAGGCAAATTTGAACATGAGTGTGAGCCAGAAAAATCATTCTATTTGGGGAAATTTATTTTATTTAAGTTAATTTATATTTGAGTCAGAGTCTCACTCTGTTACCCAGGTTGGAATGCAGTGGCACAATCACACTCACCGCTGTCTCAACTTCCTGGGCTTAGGTGATCCTTGTGCCTCAACCTCCCATGTAACTAGAACTATAATCACATGCCACCACAACTTGTTTGATTTTATTTTTATTATTTTAATTTTTTGTAAAGACAAGATCTTGCTGTGTTGTCTAAGTTGGTCTTGAACTCCTAGACTCAAATAATCCTCCAATCTCAGCATCTTAAAGTGCTAGAATTGTAGGTGTGAGTCACTGTGCCTGGTCTATTTGGGGAAATTTAAATAGGGTACAAGAAACATTAGCTAACAGTTCAAATTAGGTTTATAATACAAACTGATAAGCCAAGAAGAAGGTAGAAGAAACAAAAAGAAAATGAACAAGTGACAGAAAATTGGTGTGGATCTTGATTCAGACAGGAATATACAAAGTTTAAAAAGAATCTGGCAGCACAAAGACAGCTGTATTGGGGCTCAGCAGAAAAAATAAATAAATATTTTATGGGCAGACTCCACTTCTGATGTACTCCATCCATGAAAATAACAGTGTCCCTTTTCTGAATCAGTACTTCAGATACACCCTTGCCTTTCCTTATCTGTCTACCTAATTAGACATATACAGATAAGAAATGTGTCTATGTATCAAGTTTCCACATGACTAGCAATATCCTCAGGACTGCAACAGGGCAGGTGCTCCGTGAATCAGAGAATTAAAAATAAATTGAAGTTCTAAGGTCAAACACTATTGATTTCTCAGGAGTTAGTACAGATTTGCCCCTTTTTAATTCCTCCTGGAGCACAGAAATCTGGAGCAAGGTTAAAACTAAAAGGGTGAATTATGATCCCTCCCTGTAAAGTTTCAAGCCTTCAGATAACGTGCCTCCCTTCTTGGAGGATGTAAATCTTTTTTATTCTTTTTTTAAAAAAAACACATTTTTTTGGTGTCATAATCAGACTGTTACATTTAGCAATCAACATCATGAGTGCCAAAAAAAATCTACACTTAAAACCCTTTGTTGGAATGCTTTATACTTTCCACAGAACAAAAACTAAAACCACCTGTTACACAGTTAATCACAATCACAGTCCTTGAGTGTTCTGCCCATACACATGAGCATCGTTTAAACATGCATTCTTTATAGCAGCTAGGCCCTGCCACCACTGTGCTTGACTGAATTCACAAATCTGTTGTAACCTGTAGCATCCCTGTCACTTATCTGGCTCTTCTCTCCTGCTCATTGTTTTCTGGCAGTAATTAAAATTTGCCACTGTCATACTTGCTGCTGCTAATGGAAACACCATAGTCACCTTGACTTCATGGTTTGGCAAAGTATTGGCCTCCACTGTCATAGGGGCCAGAGCTTCTGCCTCCTAAGATTCCCCCCTTCATGGGTCCACAGTCTGAAGACTGGTTGTTGTAACTGCCAAAATTGTTGTAGCTTCCAATGCCTACAAAATGGTTTCCATCATTACTAAATCCATTATAGTCATCCTCACTGCCACTATATCCAATATCACCACAGCTGCCTCCAAAGCCACCATGGCCACCAAAGTTTACTCCACGAACCCCACTGAAGTTTCCAGAATCACTTCAACCTCTTTGGCTGGGTGAAGCACTGGCCATCTCTTACTTCAACAGGACTTTTCTTACAGATGACCAAAGAAAATCAGCAACAGAAGAATATTAGCCGACAAATAACCTGCTGAGTATACAAAATGTCTGGAGGAAAGAACACAAAAACAATGTGAGAAATCCTAAAATGTGAAGAAGAAAAAGACAAAAATCAAACTAGAATAAACGTAAATGTACCCACAGCCAGATATGTTCTTATACTTCGGGGCTAGGTGTGGTGGTTCATGCTTGTAATAATGGCACATTGGAAGGAAGAGATGAGAGGCTTGCCTGATCTGGGAGTTTGAGACAAGGCTGGGCAACATGGCAAGACTTGTCTTTACAATGGGTCAAAAAATTAGCTGGACATGGGGGTGGGTGTGCCTGTAGTACCAGCTACTTTGAAGGTTGAGGCAGAATGATCTCCAAAGCCCAGAAATTCAAGACTGCAGTAGCCATAATCACACCACTGCACTCTAGGCTGGGTGATAGAGTGAGGCTCTGTCAAAAATCTAAGATTTGAAAGAGATACATTCATTAGCTTACTTCTTTTTCCCCATGGACCCCTGAAAGGAAGCATCACTAAAGTCTCTCTCTCCACTGCCATTATGCCTAAGTCAGAGTACTCCAAGGAGCCTGTACAGGTACAGAGGGCTGAGCTCCAAATCCACTCATGAGGAATTGGGAATGCTGGCAGACTGTGTGGCAATGAGAGGCCTGAACAAATGCTCCAGGGGCTTTGGATTTGTCAGATATGCCACTGTGGAGGAGGTGGACAGTTATGAATGCAAAGCCACACAAGGTAAATGGAAGAGTTGTGGACCCAAAGAGAGCTGTCTTGAGAGAGGATTCTCAAAGACCAGGTGCCCAATTAATTGTGAAAAACATATTTGTTGGTGGCATTAAAGGGCAACTTGGTAAGACCTCATCTCTATAATAAATCAAAAATTTAGCCAGGCATGGTAGTTCACTCCTGTAGTTCCAGCTACTTGGAAGGCTGAGGCGGAAGGATCGCCGGAGTCCAGTAGGTCAAGGCTGCCATGGCCAGTAGTGGCCGCTGCACTCCAGTCTGGGCTACAGAGTGAGACTTCAACTCAAAAAAAGACACTGAAGAAAGACCACAGAATATACATTCTACTCACCACCACATGGAACATACTCCAAGATCGACTACATCATTGGCCATAAATCAAGTATAAACAAATTTCAAAACCCTGTCTCTAAAAAGTAGAAAAATAAAATAGTAAAATTAAATAAAATAAAATAAATATAAAATATAATAAGCCAGACATAGTGGTTCCTGTGTCTCATTCCTGCACTTTAGGAGGCCAAGACAGGAGGAGTGCTGGAAGCCAGGAGAGACCAGCCCAGAACTCATAGCAAAACCCTGTTTCTAAAAAATATAAAAATAAAATAGTAAAGAAAAATAAAATAAAATAAATTAAAATAAAATAAATATAATAATTAGCCAGACAATGGTCCTTACCTGGCATCCCAGCCCATTGGGAGGCCAAGGCGGGGAGGATCACATTAAGCCAGGAGTTTAAGACTAGCCTGGGACTCATAGTAATACACTGACTCTAGAAAATATAAAAATGGCAAAGTAAGGTAAAATAAAATACAATAAAAAAATAAAATAATTAGCCAGACTTAATGGTTCCTGCATATCATCCCAGCAATTTGGAAGGTCGAGGCAGGAGGATTACTTGAGGCCAGGGCTTGCAACTAAACTGAGACTCACAGCAGAAACCTGACTCTAAAAAAATAAAACAGTAAATTAGATTAAATTAAACTAAATTAAATAATTAACCAGACTTAGTGGTTCCTGCCTGGCATTCCAGCAGTTTGGGAGACCAAGGCAAGAGGATTACTTTAGGCATGGAGTTGAGACTATCCTGGGCCTCCTAACAACACCCTCTCTCTACAAAATAAGAAAATAAAATAATAAAGTAAAATAAAATAATTAGCCAAACAGTGGTTCCTGCCTGTCATCCTTGCACTTCAGGAGGCTGAGGTGGAAGGATCACTTGAGGCCAAGAGTTTGAGACTAGCCTGGTCCTCACAGAAAACCCTATGTCTCAAAAATAAAAATAAAAATAAATCAAGTAAAATAAAACATAATAAAATAAAATACATTGAAATGAAATAAAAAATAAAATAAATTAAGATAACTGGCCAAACATAGTGGTTTCTGCCTGTCATCCCAGGACTTTGGAAGGCCGAGCAAGAGGACTGCTTGAGCCCAGGAATTTGAGACAGGACTGGGAGGCATATTAAAACCCTGATTCTACAAAACAAAAAATTAAAATAGTAATGTAAATTAAAATAAAACAAAATAAAATAAAATAAAAAATTAGCCAGACTTTGAGGTTCCTGACTGCCATACCACCACTATGGAGACTGAGGTGGGAGGATGGCTTGAGGCCAGGCATTTGAGACTAGACTAGTCTTCATTGCAAAACCATATCTCTACAAAATAAAAAATAAAACCACAAAGTAAAATAAAATAAAATAAAATAAAATCGTTGGCAAGACTTAGTGGTTCATGCCTGGCATCCCTGCATTTTAGAAGGCCAAGGCTTGTGGATTGTTTTAGGCTAGGAGTTTGAGACTAGCCTTGGCTTCATTGGAAAAATCTGTCTCTACAAATTAAAAAGATAATACAGTAATGTCAACTAAAGTTAAGTAAAATAAAGTAAAGTAAGGTAAAGTAAAATAAAATAAAATATAAAATACAATTAACCAGACAAAGTGGTTCCTGTCTCTCATCCTTGTACTTTAGGAGGCCGAGGCAGGAGGATCGCTTAGGCCAGGAGTTTGAGACAAGCCTGGGAGTCATTTGAAAACCCTGTCTCTAAAATATAAAAAAAAAATAGTAAAATAAAGTAAAATAAAATAAAACAATAAAATATAATTAGCCAGACATAGTGGTTCCTGTCTCACATCCCTGCACTTTAGGTGGCCGAGGCAGGAGCATCACTTGAGGTTGGGCATTTGAGACCAGCCTGGAACTCATAGCAAAACCCTGTCTCTAAAAAATAAAAAAAGTAATAGGAAAGTAAAATGAAATGAAATGCAATAAAATAAAATAAATTTAAAAAATAAAATTAAGCCGTACTCAGTGGCTCAGCCTGTAATCCCGCACCTTTGGGAGGCTAAGGTGAATGGATTGCCTGAGCCCGCAGGTTCAAGACCCGCCTGGGCAGCGAGACCTCATCTCTACAATAAATAAATTTTTAAAAATCAGCCGGGCGTGGTATCGCATGCCTGTAATTCTGGCTACTGGGAAGGCTGAGGCAGAAGGATCGCCGGAGCTCAGCAGGTTGAGGCTGTGGTGGCCGGGAGTGGTCACTGCACTCCAGTCTAGGCAACAGAGTGAGACCTCAACTCAAAAAAAACACAAAAAACAAAAAATAAATAAAATTAATCAGTCAAACTTAGTGGTTCCTGCCTGTCATCCCAGCACTTTGGAAGGACGAGATGGAAGGATTGCTTTAGGCCAGAAGTTTGCAAGTAGCCCAAGACTTATAGCAGAAACCTGTCTCTAAAAAAAAATAAAATAGTAAAGTAAAATAAAATATATTAAATTAAATAATTAGCCAGACTTGGTGGTCCCTGACTGGCATCCCAGCACTTTGGAAGGCCGAGGTAAGAGGATCTCGTTAGGCCTGCAGTTTAGACTAGCCTAGGCCTCCTAGCAACACTCTGTCTCTACAAAATAAAAAATAAAATAATAAAGTAAAATAAAATAAAATTATTAGCCAAACTTAGTGGTTCCTGCCTGTCTCCCTGCACTTTAGGTGGCTGAGATGGGAGGATCGCTTGAGGCCAGGAGTTTGAGACTAGCCTGTTCCTCATAGAAAACCTGTCTCTCAAAATAAAAATATAAATAAGTCAAGTAAAATAAAACAAAATAAAATAAAATAGAATAAATGAAAATAAAATAAAATAAAATAAAAATAAACTAATAAAATAAAATAAATTAAATTAAATAATTGGCCAGACTTAGTGGTTCCTGCCTGTCATCCCAACACTTTGGGATGCTGAGGCAGGAGGATTGTTTGAGCTGAGGATATTGAGACTAGCCTGGGACTCATAGCAAAATCCGGTCTCAAAAAAAAAAATAAAAAGTAAAATGAAATTAAATAAAATGAATTTTTAAAATAATAAAATGAAAAGAAATAAATATAACATTAGCCAGACTAACTGGTTTCTGACTGTCTTCCCATCAATTTGAGAAGCCAAGGTAGAAGGATCACTTAAGGCCAGGAGATTGAGACAAGCCTAGGAGTCATAGTAAAACCTTGATTCTACAAAATAAAAAATTAAAATAGTAAGGTAAATTAAAATGTAATAAAATGAAATGAAATGAAATAGTTAGCCAGACTTTCTGTCATAGCTGTCATCCCACCACTTTGGGAGTCCAAGGCGAGAGGATGCCTTGAGGCTTGGAGTTTGAGACTAACCTAGTTCTCATAGTAAAACCATGTCTCTACACAATAAAAAAATAAAATCGTAAAGTAAAATATACAAAATAAAATAAATTAATTAGCCAGATTTAGTGGTTCATGTCTGGCATCCCAGCACTTTGGGAGGCTGAGGTGGGAGAATCAATTGAAGCCAGGAGTTTGGGACTAGCCTGTGAATCATAGCAAAACCCTGACTCTAAAAAATAAAATGGTAAAGTAAAATAAAATAAAATAAAATAAAATAATTACCCCCAAATAGTGGTTCCTGCATATCATCTCTGCACTTTAGGTGGTCAAGGTGGGGTGGATCGCTTAAGACCAGGGGCTTGAGAGAAGTCTGTTCCTCATAGAAAACCTGATCTCTAAAAAATAAAAATCAAAATATGTGAAGTAAAATAAAACAAAATAAAATAAAATGAAATTTAAAAAATAAAATAAAATAAATTCAAATAATTGGCCACACTTAGTGGCTCCTGCCTGTCATCCCAGCAATTTGGATGGCCAAGGCAGGAGGATTGCTTGAGTCCAGGAGTTTGAGACTAGCGTGAGACTCACAGCAAAACCCTGTCTCCAAAAATTAAAAAAATAAAATAGTAAAGTAAAATTAAATTAAATGAATTAAAATAAAAGAAATTAATATGAAATATAGTAATTAGCCAGACTTAGTGGTTTCTGGCTGCCTTTCAAAACAGTAAAGTAAAATGAAATAAAATAAGATAAATTAAAATAAATATAATAATTAGCCAGAATTAGTGGTTCCTGCCTGACACTCAAGCACTCTGGGAGGCCGAGGTGAGAGGATTGCTTTAAGCCTGGAATTTAGACCAGCCTGGGTCTCCTAGCAGCACCCTGTCTCTACAAAATAAAAAAACAAAATAATAAAGTAAAATAAAATAATTAGCAAAACTTAATGGTTCCTGCCTGTCATCCCTGCATTTTAGGAGGCCAAAGTGGGAGGATCGCTTGAGGCCAGGTGTTTGAGACTAGCCTGATCATAGAAATCCATGTCTCTAAAAAATTAAAATTAAAAAAAAGCTAAGAAAAATAAAACAAAATAAAGTAAAATAAAGTAAAATAAATTAAATAAAATAAATAAAATTAATTAAAATAATTGGTCAGACTTAATGGTTCTTGCCTGCTATCCCAGCACTTTGGAAGGCCAAGTCGGGAGGATTACTTGAGCCCAGAAGTTTGAGACTAACCTGGGACTCATAGCAAAACCCTGTCTCTAAAAAATGAAAAAATAAAATAGTAAAGAAAAGTAAAGTATAGTAAAGTAAAATAAAATAAAATAAAATAAAATAATAAAATATTAGCTAGACACAGTGGCTCCTGTCTCTTAACCCTTCTCTTTAGGAGGCTGAGGCAGGAGGATCACTTGAGGCCAGGAGTTTGAGAACAGCCTGGGACTCATAGCAAAACACTGTCTCTAAAAGTAAAAAATAAAATAGTAAAATAAAATAAAACAAAAATAAAAAAAAGTAATAAAATATAATTAGCCAGACATAGTGGTTCCTGTCTCTCATCCCTGGACTTTAGGATGCTGGGGTGGGAGGATGGCTTGAGGCCAGGAGTTTGAGTTCAGCCTGGGACTCATAGCAAAACTCTGTCTCTAAAAAATAAAATAGTAAAGTAAAATAAATATAATAATTAGCTAGACATTCCTGCCTGGCATCCCAGCAGTTTGGGAGGCCAAGGCAGGAAGATCACGTGAAGCCCAGAGTTTGAGATTATTCTGGGACTCATAGAAAACCCTGTCTCTAAAAAATAAAAAAAAGAAATAGTAAAGCAAAATAAAGTAAAATAAAATAATTAGCCAGACTCAGATGTTCCTGCCTGTCATCCCAGCACTTTGGAGATCGAGGCAGGAGGATTCCCTTAGGCAAGGATTTTGATACTCATCTGTACCTCATAGCAAAACTTTGTCTCTAAAAAATAAAAAAATTATAAAGTAAAATAAAATAACATAAAATAAAATAAAATAATTAGCTAGACTTAGAGTTTTCTGCTTGTCATTCAGTACTTTGGGAGGTCCAGGCGGGAGGATTGCTTGAGGTCAGGAGTTTGAGACTAGCCAGGGCCTCTTAACAAAGCCTTGTCTCTAGAAAATAAAAAATATATATATATTAAAGAAAAATGAAATAAACTAAAATAAATTAACTAGAAATAAACTAAAATAAATTAATAAATTAACAAGCCTGGGAGTCATAGCAAAACCCTGTCTCTAAAAAATAAAAAAATTAAATATTAAAGTAAAAAATTAAATAATTAAATTAAATAATTAAACAGAGTTAGTGGTTCCTGCCTGGCATCCCAGCACTTTGGGAGGCCAAAGCATGAGGATTGCTTGAGGCCAGGAGTTTGAGACTAGCCTGGGACTCATAGCAAAACCCTGACTCTACAAAATAAAAAAAATAAAATAGTAAAGTAAAATAAAATAAAATTGAAATAAAAATTAAAATAATTAACCAGACTTAGTGGTTCCTGCCTGTCATCTCAGCACTTTGGAAGGCTGAGGCTGGAGGATCACTTGAGGCCAAGAGTTTGAAACAAACCTGGGAGTCATAGCAAAACCCTGTCTATAAAAAATAAAATAAAATAAAATAGTAAACTAAAGTAAACTAAAACAAAATAAAATAAAAATTAGTGGTTCCTGCCTTGCATCCCAATATTTTGTGAGGCCTGGTCAGGAATATTGCTTGAGGCTAGGAGCTTGAGACTAGCCTGGACCTCATAGCAAAACCCTGTGTCTATAAAATAGAAAAATAAATAGTAAAGTAAAATAAAATAATTAGCCAGACTTAGTGTCCCTGTCGGCATCCCAGCTCTTTAGGAGACCAAGGCGGGAGGATCACTTGAGGCCAAGAGAGTAAGACTAGCCTGGGCTTTTTAGAAAAATTCTTTCCCTTAAAATAAAAAAAAGATATGTTAAATTAAAATAAAATAAAATAGAATGAAATAAAATAAAATAATCAGCCAGACTCTCTCATTCCTGCCTGTCATCCCAGCACTTAGGGAAGTCGAGGGTGGAGGATCACTTGAGTCTAGGAGTTTGAGACTAGCCTGAATCTGATAGCAAAACCCTGTCTCTGCAAATAAAAAAATAAAATAGTAAAGTAAAATAAAATGAAATAAATTTTAAAAATTAAATAAAATAGAATAAAATAAAATAATTAGCCAGAAGTAGTGGTTCCAACCTGAAATCCCAGCATTTTGGGTGTCTGAGACAGGAGGATTGCTTGAGGCCAGGAGTTTGAGACTAGCATGGGCATCATAGCAAACCTTGTCTCTACAAAATAAAAAAAAAATAGTAAAGTAAAATAAAATAATATAACATAACATAAGATAAAATAAAATAAATTACATTAAGATAAAATAAAATAAATAAAATAGTTATCCAGACTTAGTGGTTTCTGCTTGTCTTCCTAGTATTTTTGGAGGCCAAGGTGGGTAGATGACTTGAAGCCTGGGATTTGAGAGTAGCCTGGGCCCAATCGCAAAACTGTGTCTCTACAAAATAAAATAGTAAAGTAAAATAAAACAAAATAAAGTAAAATAATTAGCTAGATTTAGTAGTTCCTGCCTGTCTTCCAAGCGCTTTGGGAGGCTGAGCCAGGAGAATTGCTTGAGTCCAGGAGTTTGAGACTAGCCTGGGTCTCATAGAAAAACCCTGTCTCTACATAATAAAAAAAAATAGTAGAGTTAAATAAGATGAAATAAAATAAAATAAAGAAAGAAAATGAAATAAAATAATTATCCAACCTCAGTTGTTCCTGCCTGGCACACCAGCACTTTGGGAGGCCAAGACGGGAAGAATGCTGGAGGCCAGCATTTTGCTAGTAGCCTGGGCCTCATAGTAAGACCCTGTATCAAAAAAGAAAATAGTAAAGTAAATTAAAGTAGAGCAAAATAAATAAAATAATTAGCTAGACAATGGTTTCTGTCTGTCTTCCCAACACTTTGGGAGGCTGAAGTGGGAACATTGCTTGAGGCCAGGAGCTTGCAATTAGCCAGGGCCTCATAGCAAAACCCTGTCTCTACATAATTAAAAATAAAGTAGTAAAGGAAAATAAAATAAAGTAAAATAATTAGACAGAGTTAGTGGTTCCTAGATTGGCATCCCAACACTTTGGGAGGCTGAAGAGGGAGGATCGCTTGAGTCCAAGAGTTTGAGACTCACCTGATCCTCATAGCAAAATTCTGCATCTACCAAATAAATAAATAAATAAATAATGTAAAATAAAATAAAATAAAATAAAAAATTAGCCAGATTTAGTGGTTTCTGCCTGTTAGACCCCTGCATTTCAGGAGGCTGAGGTGGGAAGATCGCTTGAGGTCTAGGTTTTGAGATGAGCCTGGGTCTCATAGCAAAACCCTGCCTATAAAAAATAAAAATAAATATAGTAAAGTAAAGTAAAATAAGATAAAATAAAATAAAATAATTAGCCAGACTTAGTGGTTCCAACTTGTCATCCCAATATTTTGGGAGACAGAGGTGGGAGGAATGCTTGAGACTAGGAATTTGAGACTAGTCTGGGCCTCAGAGCAAAACCCAGTCTCCAGAAAAAATAAAATAAAATAGTAAAGATAAATAAAATAAAATAAATGGTTCCTGCCAGCAGTTTGGGAGGCCAAGGCAGGAGGATAGCTTGAGATGAGGAATTTGAGACAAACCTGGGCCTCATAGCCAAACCCTGTCTTTAAAAAATAAAAAAAAATTGGTAAAGTAAAATAACATAAAATAATTAGCCAGAATTAGTGATTTCTCCCTGTCATCCCAGCATTTTGGGAGATAGTAGCAGGAAGATTGCTTGAGGCTAGGAGTTTGAGATTAACACCGGCCTCACTGCAAAACCCTGTCTCTAGAAAGCAAAACTAATTAAAATAGTAAAGTAAAATAAAATGAAATATAATAAAATAAATAAAATAAAAAGTTAGCCAGACTTAGTGATTCCTGCCTGTCATCCTAGCACTTTGGAAGGTAAGGCAGGATTGCTTAGTCCAGGAGATTGAGACTATCCTGGGCCTCATAGCAAAACTCTGTCCCTAATAATAAAAAATAAAATGGTAAAAGAAAACAAAGTAAAACAAGACAAAGTAAAATAAAATAGAATTGAATAAAATAAAATAAAATAATTAGCCAGACTTAGTGATTCCTGCCTGACAACCCAGCACTTTGGAAGGCCAAGGCAGGTGGATTGCTTAAGTCTACATGTTTGAGATTAGCCTCGGCCTCATAGCAAAACACTGTCTCTACAAAATGAGAAAATAAAATAATAAAGTAAAATATAAAGAAATATAATAAAACAAAATAAAGTAAAATATATTAAAATGAAATAATTATCCAGATTTAGTGGTTCCTGCCTGTCCTCTCTGCACTTCAGGAGGCTGAGGTGGGAGGATGGCTTGAGGTCATGAGTTTGAGACTAGCATGGGTCTCATCACCAAACCCTGTCTGCAGAAAATTTTTTAAAAAATATTAAAGTAAAATTAAGTTAAATTAAATTAAATAATTATCCAGACTAAGAGGTCCCTGCCTGACATCACAGCACTCTGGGAGGCCGAGGTGGAAGGATTCCTTGAGGCCAGGTTTGAGACTAGCCTGGGTCTCACAGCAAAACCCTGTCTCTAGTAAATAAAAGAAATAAAATAGCAAAGTAAAAATTAAATTAAATTAAATCATTAGCCAGACTTAATGGCTCCCACATGTCATTCCAGCACTTTGGGAGGCCAAGACGGGAGGATGGCTTAGGGCCAAGAATTTGAGACTAGCCTGGGCATCATAGCAAAACCCTGTCTCTACAAAATAAAAAAACAAAACACTAAAGTAAAATAGAATAGAATAGAATAGACTAGAATAGAATAGAATAGAATAGAATAGACTAGAATAGAATAGAATAGAATAGAATAGAAATGAGCCAGACTTATTGGTTCCTGCCTGGCATCCAAACACATTGGAAGGTCAAGATGGGAAGATTGCTTGAGGCCAGGAGTTTGAGACTAGCAAACCCTATGTCTAGAAAATAAAATAATAAATTAGCAAAGTAAAATAAAATAATATAAAATAATTAGCTAGACTTAGTGGTTCCTGTCAGGCATTCCAGCTCTTTGGGAGGCCAAGCCAAGAGGATCGGTTGAGGCCAAGAGTGTGAGACTAGTCGGGGCTTTTTAGAAAAACCTTGTCTCTATAAAACAAAAAAATAAAATAGTAAAGTAAAATAAAATAAAATAATTAGCCAGACTTAGTGATTCCTGCCTGTCATCCCAGCATTTTGGGAGGCTGAGGTGGGAAGATCACTTGAGTCCAGAAGATTGAGACTAGCCTGGACCTCATAGCAAAATCCTGTCCCTAATAATAAAAAAATAAAATAGTAAATTAAGCAAAAATGAAGCAAAATAAAATAGAAATGAATAAAATAAAATAAAATAATTAGCCAGACTTAGTGTTTCCTGCCTGGCATTCTAGCACTTTGGGAGGCCAAGGCAGGAAGATTGCTTGAGTCCAGGAGATTGAGACTAACCTGGGCCTCATAGCAAAACCCTGTCTCTAGAAAATAAAAAAACATAGAAAAGTAAAATAAAATAAAATAAATATAATAATTAGACAGATTTACTGTTTTTTGTCTGGCTTACCAGCACTTTGGGAGTGTGAGGAGGGAGGATCCCTTGAGGCCAGGAGTTTGAGACTAGTCTGGGCCTCATAGCAAAACTCTGTCTCTACAAAATGAATAAATAAAATAGTAAATAAAATAAAATATTTAGCATGACTTAGTGGTTTCTGCATGTCTTCCCAGCACTTTGGGTGGCCAAGGCTGGAGGATTGCTTGAGGCCAGGAGATTGAGACTAGTCTAGGACTCATAGAAAATCCTGTCTATACAAAAGATAAATAATAAAATAGTAAAGTACAATAAGATAAATTAAAATAAAATAAAATAATTATCCAGACTTAATGGTTCCTGCCTGTAAAGTAAAATTACATTAAATTAATGAAATTAATGAAAATAAAATAAATATAAACATTCACCAGACTTAGTGGTTTCTGACCGTCTTTCTGGCACTTTGGGAGGCCAAGGTGGGAGGATCACTTGAAGCCAGGAGTTTAAGACTAGCCTGGGTACCATAGCAAAATCCTGTCTCTACAAAATAAATAAATAAAATAGTAAAGTGAATTAAAATAAAATAATTAGCCAGACTTAGTGGTTTTTGCCTGGCATCCAAACACTTTGGGAGGCTGAGGTGGGAAGATAGCTTGAGGCCAGGAGTTTGAGACTAGCCTGGGCCTCATACCAAAACCCTGTCTCTAGAAAATTAAAAAATAAAATAGTAAAGAAAAATAAAATTTAAAAACTGAAATAAAAAATGTTAAAATACAATAAATATAATAATTAGCCAGAATTAGTGATTTATGGCTGCCTTCCTAGCATTTTGGGGGCTGAGACGGGAGAAACACATGAGGCCAGGAGTTTGAGACTAGCCTGGGCATTATAGCAAAACCCTGTCTCTATGAGATAAATAAATATAATAGCAAAGTAAAATAGAATAGAATAGAATAAAATAACTAGCCAGACTTAGTGGTTCCTACCTGGCATCCCAGCACTTTGGGAGGCCGAGATGGGAGGATGGCTTGAGGCCAGGAGTTTGAGACTAGCCTGGGCCTCATGACAAAACCCTGTCTCTACAAAATAAAAAAAATTAAAAAGTAAAGTAAAATAAAATAAAATAACATGAAATAAAATAAAATTAAATTTAAAAAATAATATAAAATAAAAAAATTATCCAAAGTTAGTGGTTCCTGACTGTCATTCCAACAGTTTGGGAGGCTGAGGCCAGAGGATTGCTTGAGACCAGGAGTTTGAGATTAGCCTGGGCCTCATGACAAAACCCTGTCTTCTACAAAATAAAAAAATTAAAAAAGTAAAGCAATATAAAATAAAATAAAATAATTAGTCAGACTTAGACATTCCTGCCTGTCATCCCAGCACTTTTGGATGTAGAGGTGGGAGGATCACTTGAGTCCAGGAGTTTGAGGCTGGCCTGGGCCTCATAGCAAAAACTTGTCCCTAATAATAAAAAAAAATAGTAAAGTAAAATAAAATAAAATAAAATAAAAAGATAGAAATGAATAAAATTAAATTAAATAATTAGCCAACTTAGTGGTTTTGCCTGGCATCCCAGCACTTTGGGAGACTGAGGCAGGAGGATTGCTTGAGTTCAGAAGTTTGAGACTAGCCTGGGCCTCATAGCAAAACCTTACCCCTAAAAATAAAATTAAAATAAAATGAGGAGACGGGGCAAGATGGCGATGGCATAGGTGAACTGGTGAGATTCTCTGAACGTGAGTTCCCAAAAAGGCTATCACTTCACTACC
>NW_007078546.1:2181-3722 GCF_000164805.1 Carlito syrichta | reverse complement strand
GGTCCCAGCGCCACTCTCGCTGTCTAGAGCCTGCCCTTTGGAACTTTGGAGCTCTGGAACTCCGGGTCCACCCTGGCTGAGGCACTCAGCGTGAGACCCCAAATCAGAGGACCCAGACAAGCGGAGAAAAACAGATCTGCTTAAACTGCCTTGCCATTCTCCAGGCAGAGACTTCCATTGCCCTGCCCACCTATCAACAAACTTTACCTCATTTCCTAAGGCCAGGTATTGCAGCGTGCGGGGAAGTTTTGGGTCCCTGCTCCCTCCAGCTCTCTCCCCGGCCCGGCACCCGGCACCGCAGGTCCCACAGGGAGGCTCTGAGCACCCACCCCTCAGAGACACCGGTTCCATTACTGGCTGAATACTCTGTAGGGACCCAGTGCCACTCTCGTCATTTACAGCCTGCCTTTTGGAACTTTGGAGCTCTGGAACTCCGGGTCCACCCTGGCTGAGGCACACGGCGTGAGACCCCAAGCCAGAGGACCCAGACAAGCGGAGAAAAACAGATCTGCTTAAACTGCCTTGCCATTCTCCAGGCAGAGACTTCCATTGCCCTGCCCACCTAGCAACAAACTTTACCTCATTTCCTAAGGCCAGGTATTGCAGCGTGCGGGGAAGTTTTGGGTCCCTGCTCCCTCCAGCTCTCTCCCCGGCACCGCAGTTCGCACAGGGAGGCTCTGAGCGCCCGCCCCTCAGAGACACCGGTTCCATTACTGGCTGAATACTCTGTAGGGTCCCAGTGCCACTCTCGTCATTTACAGCCTGCCTTTTGGAACTTGGAGCTCTGGAACTCCGGGTCCACCCTGGCTGAGGCACACAGCGTGAGACCCCAAGCCAGAGGACCCAGACAAGCAGAGAAAAACAGACCTGCTTAAACTGCCTTGCCATTCTCCAGGCAGAGACTTCCATTGCCCCGCCCACCTAGCAACAAACTTTACCTCAGCTCCTAAGGCAACAGTGTGAAACAGGAGACACAGCCCCACCCCTATGCTGCAACGAAAAACAAAAGGGAGAGGCTGGAATCGGAGATCACAGAAGTGACTCTAGTCTGATCGCTTATTTTGACCTATGATTTTATCATTGAAACTGTTGGTCTAGATTACGTTTGGTGTTTACCTTCTGACTTATACTGTTTCTTGATTTTTTTGGCCTGTCTCTGTTTAGCTATCAGTATTCTTTAGGGAATCTTTCTTACCTGTCTTTTTTCACTTCTTCCCAGCCCTGTGTCTCTCTCACCTGATAGTTGGTATGTATATCTGTTTTCCCTCTTGCACTTCTCCCTTTTGCTTATTTTGACTTATGATTTTATCATTGTAACTGTTAGTTTAGATCACGTCTGTTGTTGACCTTCTGACCTACACTGTCTCTCGATTTTATTGACCTGTGTCTGTGTAGCTATCAGTACTCCTTAGGCAATCTTTCTTACGTGTCTTTCTTCACTTCTTCCCGATCCTGTGACTGTTTTTCACCTGATAGCTGGTATGTATATCTGTTATCCCTCTCGCACTTCTCTCTTTCGCTCATTTTGACTTATGATTTAT
>NW_007078546.1:0-1800 GCF_000164805.1 Carlito syrichta | reverse complement strand
CAATGAAAAGTCCCCAGAATGAAGGGTCTCAAAATGCAAATGTAGATATCAAAACAATAATGGAGAGATTAAAAAGAATTGAGGAGACACAAGTAGAAACTAGGAAGGAGCTGATATCTGAGATAACAGTAATAAAGAATACTGTGAATGAAATAAATAACAAATTGATAAGCATGGAAAGCAGAATTACCCAAGCAGAAGAAAGAATCTCAGAGCTTGAGGACCAAAATATAGAAATAACCCAAACTCTTAAAAACACAGAAAATAAGCTCAAAAAGACAGAACAAAACCTTCAAGAGATGAGTGACTACCTCAAGAGGCCTAACCTAAGAATAATCGGACTCCCTGAGGCAGAAAGAGAAACAGAGACCACATTGGAACAAACTTTCCATGAGATCATTCAAGAAAATTTCCCTTATCTAATCAGTGATACAAAAATTCAAACACAAGAGATTCAGAGAACCCCCGCAAGACAACAAATGAGAAGACCAACTCCTAGACACATAATAATTCGCCTAAATAAAGTAGGCACAAAAGAAAAAATCCTAAAGGCAGCAAGAGAAAAAGGCCAGATCACCCACCATGGAAGACCAATCAGAATAGCAGCAGATTTATCTGCAGAAACCCTGCAGGCTAGGAGAGCTTGGAGCCCTATCTTCAAAGTCCTAAAGGATAAACAATTTCAACCAAGAATAACCTACCCAGCCAAGCTAAGCTTCATCAGTGAGGGAGAATTAAAATCTTTCCCAGATATCCAATCCCTAAGAACTTATGCAGCCACAAAACGATCTCTACATGAAACACTTAAGAAAGTACTAAACACAGAAGAAAAGGAAAAAAGAACAACGTTCTTCACAAGAGTACAGGGAAAAGAATAAAATACACGAACCAACCCCAAAAGCAAAAGAAAGACAAAAAAAAAAAGAAAAAGAAAAAAGAAAAACCAAGTGGAAGAACAATAATTCAATAAGAACTCCATGATAGGGATGAACTCTCACATTTCAATAATTAGTCTGAATGTGAATGGACTAAACGCACCACTAAAAAGACATAGAATGACAAAATGGATAAAATATCACCAGGCAACAATATACTGCCTTCAAGAGACCCATCTCACTAGAAAGGACATACACAGACTCAAAGTAAGAGGATGGGAAACAAATTTTCAGGCGAATGGAACACAAAAGAAAGGAGGAGTCGTGATCCTAATTTCAGACAAAATACCATTTAAGCTATCAAAAATTAAAAAAGATACAGAGGGCCACTACATAATGATAAAAGGTTCACTCCATCAACAAGAAATATCTATCCTAAACATATATGCACCCAACATAGGCGCACCAACATTCATAAAGCAACTTCTAGGAAAACTAAAGAAAGACATTGACTCTAACACCATAATAACTGGGGACTTTAATACACCACTCACAACCTTAGACAGATCATCAGGACAAAAAATCAGCAAGGAGATCCGGAACCTCAATGAGACTCTGGACCAAATGGACTTAATTGATACCTATAGAACACTCCATCCAAAGACCACAGAATACACATTCTACTCATCACCACATGGAACATATTCTAAGATCGACCACATAATTGGACACAAATCAAGTATAAGCAAATTTAAAAGGACTGAAATTCTGCCATGCACCTTTTCGGACCACAGTGGAATAAAAATAAACATTGACACCAACAAAGTCCCTCCAAAACCCACAAAGACATGGACACTAAACAGCATGATGCTAAATAACTCCTGGTCAATGATGACATCAAAATAGAGATCAAAATACCTGATAC
>NW_007078545.1:0-946 GCF_000164805.1 Carlito syrichta | reverse complement strand
CAAACACATACTGGGGACAAAAAAAATCAGGGGTATTCAAATAGGAAAAGAGAAAGTCAACTTATCTCTCTTTGCTGATGACATGATTCTATATCTCAAAAATCCAAGAGGATCTGTCATAAACCTCCTTACACTGAAAAGGATTTTGGCAAAATCTCCAGGGGGAAAACAAATGTGCAAAAGACAATCACATTCTTATACACTAAAAACAAATGGGCAGAGAACCAAATAAAAAGCACAATCCCATTTACAATAGCCATGAAAAGAGTGAAACACCTGGGCATCTTTCTAACAAGAGTAGAGAAAGATCTTCATAACAAAAATTTAAAATTAGTCTCAAAATAGCTCTAATCTGTTTTTTTAAGTAACATGCATTGACAATGCAAATAAAATCATCCATAAGAGATATTTTGAAAGTAAATAAAAATGTACAAGGTTTTTTCTGCTTAGCTACACATATTTCCGTAGCTACAATACATAGAAATCTTAAAATATTACACTGTTGTAGATTTCAAGTAACAAAATGACCACAGTTATTCCATTCATAATGGAAAAATTATCCCAAGTTTGGATAAAATTACTTTCAGATAATATTGAAACACCTCTGTATGCTTCTGGAGTGCAGCTAATGTTTACATTCATAGTATAAACTGACTTTAAATAGGTATAATAAGGGACTTGAAAAGTAAAAGATAAGCAGGATTAGAATAAGAGCAAGAAAGCCAAAATTTATTAACCTTTAGGAGCATCATTCACTAATACCTGACTCTACGTAATTAATCATAATGATATAAGGCTTTATTTTACCTCACATCTCCTGAATTGCTCAGTGAAATATAGTGGAGAAAAAAAATCGTTTCTAAGAGAAAATGGATCTTTAAAAAAATATTGACGTGCTGAACTTGTATTATATTTACAACAAGATAGATCAATTTACTCAATTTCC
>NW_007078544.1:0-453 GCF_000164805.1 Carlito syrichta | reverse complement strand
GGCGAATGGAATACAAAAAGAAAGGAGGAGTAGCAATCTTAATTTCAGATAAAATACCCTTCAAGCTATTAAAAATCAAAAAGACACAGAAGGCCATTACATAATGATAAAAGGCTCAATCCATCAACAAGAAATATCTATTCTAAACATATATGCAACCAACATAGGTGCGCCAACTTTCATAAAGCAACTTCTTGGAAAACTAAAGAAAGATATCGACACTAACACTATCATAACTGGGGACTTTAATACCCCACTCACAACCCTAGGCAGATCATCAGGACAAAAAATCAGCAAGGAGATCCAGAACCTCAATGGAACTTTGGACCAAATGGACTTAATTGATACCTACAGAACACTCCATCCAAAGACCACAGAATACACATTCTACTCATCACCACATGGAACATATTCTAAGATCGACCACATATTCGGGCATAAATCAAGCATAAG
>NW_007078542.1:0-907 GCF_000164805.1 Carlito syrichta | reverse complement strand
AAAATAAAATACTTTAGTAGAAAATACTCATGATTCTGAAGATACAACAATATGATCTACTTAAAGAAAAGAGAACCAAAATAAAACTGTATGAGGGTAACAAACAGTCAACTGTGAAAAATTATTAAATTTCTTTCATATGAATAATAAAAGTCCTACAAGAAAAGGAGACAGTAGTAAGACAAATAGGTATTTGAATCACAAAGATAAAATTTTATGAAAACTGTAAGCAGATGCCCAGAAACCTATCTACATCTTCCATAGAAAAGCAGACAATCACCATGACCTGAAACATGAAAAATGTATCACAGAAAACCAGTGATAACTGGTTCTAAAGCACTCTCAAAGTGTTATATAATCATATTAGGCAAGAAAAATTGATTGGTGAATTCTTAGTATAACATATACTAACATATTAGTAATATATGAGAATGACCAGTAATATACAAGTCTACTATTTTGTGTATGTGCACACATGCATGCAAAATATCAGGTCTATGCAAGAGTGTGTAGAAAGTATACATCATTAAATTGAAAGGCCAGGTGCAGTGGATCAGCTTGTAATCCCAGCAACTTGGGAGGCAGAGGTGAGAGGATTGACTGAGCTCACATATTCAAGACCTTTCTGAACAACTTGGCAAGCCCTCATCTCTACAATAAGTCAAAAAAATTAGCTGGGTGTGGTGGCACTTGGTTGTAGTTCCAGATACTGGAAGCCTGAAGTGGAAGGATCACCTGAGCCTAGCTGGTTGAGACTGCAGTGATCGTGAGCATGCCACTGCATTCCAGCTTGGGTGACAGTGAGAGCCCAACTCAAAAATCAACAAAAGATTGAAAATCCAAGAAGTCATTTACGGCAAGATGGCGACTGCATAGATGGATCCCTGAGATTCTCCGAACGTGAGTT
>NW_007078541.1:0-1193 GCF_000164805.1 Carlito syrichta | reverse complement strand
AAAGTGAAACACAATCTCTCTAAGGATTTTATAAGTTTTTAGTTCTGTTCATGATTAACTCAGCAGCTGAAAATCAGACACATGATCGTCTGAGCAATAAATTAGAGACCAATAGCTACTCGGCACAGTAGCCTCCCTCGGTTACAGGGCGCCCTTGGATACCCAAATCTGCAGAGATGCTCAAGTCCCTCATATAAAATTCAGTAGTATTTGCAGATAACCTACACGCATCCTCCTCTGTGCTGTACATCCTGTCTAGATTACGTATAATACCTAATATAATGCAAACGCTATGTACATAGTTGCTATATTGTATTTTTATTTGGGTTATTTTTTTTCAAATATTTTTGATCTGCATTTTATCAATTCCATAGATGTGGAGCTCCCAGATACAAGGGCTCACTGTAGGGCTTTCTTGACACTATTATTTTTACATAAGTACTTTTAACTCAACTGAGTAATAAAGTAAAAGATACATCATATTTTACAAAGTATATCAGGAAAATGAATGTTATAGGTCGAGTAAACGTTAGTTGATGTTTATTGATAATGGAAAATCAAAAAGAATAAACTTGTCACATATATCCCACTTTTTGTATTTAATGTAAATTTTTCAATTATTACTTTTTCATCCTTACAAAAGATAATAAAATAAAAGTTTTAAAGGAGAGTAAAATATTTCAAAAATTCCTTGAGTTATGTCTCTGGTTTCTTTAGCCAACGGTCTGTCATCTTAAAGCTGGGAAATAAATTATAAGTCAACAACAAATTAAAGATCAAATGCTTCACACTCGCAATTCACAACATACAGATATACCATCTAATAATTAGCTATTTACATAATCCCTGAAGAACTGCAAACAAGGTCAGAGGTTTACTTGCAAATTTATCCTATCAATAATGTGAAAGTTTATTGGTACTTATGAACATAGATTGTCTAAGACCTTTTAAAAATTACAGTATGAATCTTCCAGTTCTTGAAGAGAGCAACAGCGCATAAATAATATAAGCAATACCAACTTGTGTTTCTAAATAACTGTCCAACTTGTATCACATCTGAAAGAAACTACCACTGCCAGGCTCAGTGGCTCAACCTGTAATCCCGCACCTTAGGGAGGCTGAGGTGAGTAGATTGCCTGAGCCCCTGCGGTTTTGAGACCTGCCTGGGCAATTTGCCGAGACTTCATCTCTCC
>NW_007078540.1:0-861 GCF_000164805.1 Carlito syrichta | reverse complement strand
CCATTCCCTCCTCCTTTCCTTGTTGTTTAGCATTACCCACTGGCAGGGATTTTGATGATCTAAGCATGAAGCTCTGAGAACATGATGGGCATGGCTGACTCTAGGGATCCATTGTTCCCGTTTCTCACAGATTGTGGTTTCGGCTTTATTAACACAGTTCAAACTCAGATCACATTTGGGAGACTTATACATGATACAAGCTTCTTTATAAGATTTAAAAATATATTTGTAGAATTAGTATATACATTTAGAGAGCTGTTTCCAGCTTTAGATGGTTATCTAGGGTTACCAGAAATGGCCCAGCACGAACTTTGGGCTGGGCCACATTTTTAAGGGCCCAGCATCCATTTTGGGCTGGGTGGCATTCTTTTAATACGGTTCTTTAGTTATAATTAGTGTAAGTTTTTTCTGCTTATAATAGAAACTGAACTTATTTTATTCATAGAAAGTATTTTAGAATAGGTCATGCTACGTCAGGGAATTATGCTAGTCCAAGCATGATCAAACATGATACTTTAAGGTTTTATTAGAATACAGCTAACTTTTGAAATTTCATTGTTCCCATTTTCTACTGATTGTGATTTTGGCTTTAGCACAATTACAGTTTGTATTTGGGTTTTATTTTGGAAAGTTTATTACTGATGATCAGCCTTATATATCAGGATTAGGAATTAGAAACTTTTATAGAAATTAAGATAGATACATAGGATTTTAGAATAGCCATTTTGTTAAGAGGTTGTAATCAATTGTTCCTAGAAACAGCTCAGTATGATCTTTTTTTGTTGTTGTTGTTGTTGTTGTTTTGAGTTGGAGTCTCACTCTGTCGCCCAGACTGGAGTGCAGTGGCCGCTCCCAGCCACC
>NW_007078539.1:0-3563 GCF_000164805.1 Carlito syrichta | reverse complement strand
TTTACTATGCATATTTTAGAGAGATGTAGACTTTGATAGTAGAATGGGTAATTTTATATGTGAGCTTAACTGGGCGAAAGAATGCCCAGATAGCTGATAAACATTATTTCTGAATGTGTCTGTGAGGGAGTTTTCAGAAGAGATTCACATTCAAATAAGTAGACTGAGTAAAGAAAATCCTTCCTCACCAATATGGGCACACATCATCCAATTTTTTGAGGGTCCAAACAGAACAAAAAGGCATAGAAAGTATGATCTCTCTATCTCTCTCTCCTCTCTCCCCCCCTTCAGCTGGCACAGCTCTCGCCTCTTCCTGTCTCTAACATCCGAAGTCATAGTTGTTGGGTCTGTGGGACTTACATAATTGGCTCTTCTGGTTCTTAGGCTTTCAGACTTGGACTAAATTGCAACACTGACTTTCCTGGTTCTCCAGCTTGCAGATGGCAATGGTTGGGGTTGGATTTCTCAACCTCCATAATCATGTAGCCAATTTACATAATAAATCTCTCTCTCTCTCTCTCAGGGGCCCTAACTAATACAGACATCTAAACAAAACAAAACAAAACAAAACACTGTATTGGAAAATTAGAAAATGTGCTACTTTGAGGAACTAAATTGCCCTTGCAAAAGTGTTCATTATCTTAATTAAAATAATAGACATAATCTCTATTTATAGAAAAAAGATACATCTTGGAGAAAAAGAATGGAGAATTCGTTTATTATTCGCATATATCTATAGAGAGAGAATACCTTCTCTCTTTGTATGAATCAGTTTTGCATTTCTATAAATGAATACCTCAGTCTCGGTAATTTATAAAGAAAACAGGTTTTCTTCTTGGCTTCTGGTGAGGCCTCAGAAATGTTTTTACTCATGATGAAAAGTGAAGGGAGCCGGACTCGGTGGCTCAGCCTGTAATCCCACACCTTTGGGAGTCTGAGGTGAGTGTATTGCCTGAGCCTGCAGGTTTGAGATCTGCCTGGCCGGCGAGACTTCATCTTTACAATAAATCAAAAAAATTAGCCGGGCATGGTAGCACGCACCTGTAATTCCGGCTACTCGGAAGGCTGAGGTGGAAGGATCACCTGAGCCCAGCAGGTCGAGGCTGCAGTGGCTGGGAGTGGCCACTGCACTCCAGTCTGGGTGACAGAATGAGATCCCAACCCAAGGAAAAAAAAAAAAAAAGAAAAGTGAGGGGAGATGGCATGTTGCATGGTGAGAGCAGAAGAGAGAGAAGCAAGAGCTGGAAGGGAAGTGGTACCAGACTCTTTCAAACAACTAACTTTCACATGAACTAGCAGAACAAAAACTCACTCATTACCATGAGAAGGACAAGGTATTCATGAGAAATCCACTCCATGGCCCAAGCACCTCTCATTACGCCCTACCTCAAACATTGGGAATCACATTTCAACAAGAGATTTGAAGGGGGCAACTATTCAAACTATACCGCTCTTCTAAACACTGTGTTAAGTTTTGAGAACAAAGAATAAGATCTAAATCATGATCTCAACAAAACTGTGGTCTAAATAGGGAGATGTATATTCATCAAAGTAGGGTAAGTGCTAGATGTATGGTAAGTGCTAGGGTCGTGTCTTTCCAAAAATGGTTCAACATCACCAATCCCATATACTTATCTAGAACCTGAAATCACCCATCATGAGAGACAGCCTAACTCCCCTGCCTTTAAATCTGGGCAGGTTAGCTAGTGACCCACTTAGAGGTAAGAAAATGCAGCAGAAATGACATTGAGTGACTTCCAAGGCTGAGTCCTGCAGGCTTCTGCCTTGTTTTCTGGAATTCTCACTATTGAAGTCTGCAGCTGCCACATAAGCAAACAGACTGCCCTGTGGATGCCATGCTATGAGAAAACCCAAACTAGCTTATGCAGAGAACCACATGGAAAGGCTCTGAGACCACATTAAAAGAGAGAGATGCTTGGCAGCTAACAGATGCTCCATACTCCCTCCTTTGCGGTTCCAGCTTCAGCCACCATTTAACTACAACCCATGAAGACAACAAGCTCGCTGCCCAGTTGGGGCCTTCCTGACTTTCTCAACTACAGAAGTCACAAGATTCAAGAAGGACTAAGTTTTGTGGCAATTTACTATGCACCAAAGGTAACTGAAATGAAGTCCCTGTAGGGAGAACACCATTTGCTTTGTCCGCCAGTCATTATGAGCTCTGGTCTATAGTATGTATTTCACAAATATCTATCAAATTGGTTGAATAGAGGTAAGAGGTAGGTACATTGGTAGCATAAAGGAATTCTGAGATCAAGGCACGTGCATGGTCAGCTTCTGGTAAGGGCTCACTTCTTGGTTTGCAGAAGACTGCCTTGTCACTGTGTACTCACATGACTTTTTGTGTGCATGGAGAGAAAAATGACACTGATGAAGAGGAATGCTTCCCAGAGGAGGTAACGACTCAAACACATGTCAATGAATGAATCAAAAATTTTCAGTGAAATAAGGAGTGGAAAGGCATTTTCCGATAGAAGGAGAGCAAATAACATGCAGAGGCATGGAACAGCTTGGTAGAATTAGGGAAGCATAATCAACTTCATATGGCTAAAAGAGGGCACATCAATGTAAATGACAGGGAATGTAGTTGGAGAGTTTGGTAGAACTGGAGCTGGAGAGGTCTTGCATAATTAGTTAGTTACAGAGTCACTGGGGAGAGCTACTACACTCTCCCCTATCCCCAAACAGTAGGCTTTTTCAGGTCAGCCAGACCTCACTTCACATCTTTTACTGTTTAATGAATTTTCTGGGTGCATGGGCCTCTTCTTTCCATCTTGTGTCAATGAGAGGGTGAGAACTCTGTGAAGTGACTCAGCTGTAGACACACTTTGAAAAATATGATCTTCTCCTAGGTGTAGGATTTTTCTGAAATGGCACACAGATTCCTTCAGACCTTGAATCTCCAAGTCTTTCTTAGGTGTCTAGAGAAACCTGCCATCTCCTAGAGACACAGGGGAAGAAGACTCAAGGCTACATGGCATCTACACTCTGCTTTCCCCAAGATAGCTCATCTTTTTTTCTAAGTCCAAAGAACCCTTATTTAGTCTAGCAAAGGATAGCCCGTATCTTTTAGCTGATCATTCAAATGTATTGTTTGTGTACATGGGCCCCAGATTTTGAAACTGAAAGTCACAAATTAATTCCTTTGCTATCTGTGTTCTGCAATGACATCTTTAAGACAGTGACTCTGTCAGGACAGGCTATGTTATGCTGTAAAAACAAATATCCCAACACTCTGTGGCTTAACATAGCAAATATCTACCTTTCTCCCTCATGCTACCTGGCCAGTATGGAGGGTGAGCTTTCATCTAGTCTTTCAGAATTCAAGGCAGACACTAGCTGAATATCAACACGTGCTTCCACAGTTATCCATCAGGTGAAGAGAAGATATTGGACTGTGAGTTATCTTTTAAAGTTTCTGCCAGGAATAAAACACATGTCACAGTAGAGGCTGAAGAGAATGGCCTGATATAGCATATACAGAAAAATATCCAGAAGGAAAAATTATCCCGGGATACTGTCTTCGTCTGCTCTGGATGCTG
>NW_007078538.1:0-1540 GCF_000164805.1 Carlito syrichta | reverse complement strand
TTATAATTTAGTTTTGATAACGTCAAAAATACCAAAATATTTAAAATCCTTGATTAAATAGGATCACAGATCACTCTAAAACATTATTCAGGTATCTATTTAACTAAATGACAAAAATTTAAAAGACCCAATACAGAAAGTTATGTCTTTTTTTAATGTTAAGTTTAATATTAAGTTTTCTTAAGTAATCAAAGACCTTGATAAGACAAAATGAAACACAGGAAATTATTTTGAGAAGACTGTGACTCTTTTTCTCCTAGGCAGAATATTCAACAGGTAATGAAGACCCTTGTATAATAATCCAAGAAAACTTTGTTCTTTTAACAGAAAAATAACAAAATTCTTGCTTTCTTATTCTCTCTTTACAACTTTCTGTATCCATTTTTTATCCATTTAATTTTTGACTCTTTTTAAATTATAAATCAATCTTTAACCTCTAAACTAGGACAAAATTGCTCTTTTTTTCTTAACAGAAGTGTATCTTTTTATGTCTTAAAAATTTTCCTGCCAAAAAATCTTACATTCCTTATATTCTGTGCATACAGTTTCATTTTTTATTATTTCTAGTAGCTTTAATTACATATTTTGGTTAGAACTTGGAATACCTAGTAATCTTAATTACCAGTGAAAATTAGAAATAACCAGTTGTGAACTGTCTGTCACAAACTAGCATTCCATGATAGAATGTGAAGTTATAAATACTTTCTAGAAATTATTATGAAATAATTTCATTTCATAATTTCTAGAAGCATAGACCTTTGCAATAGCTCCATTTAAAAAAAAAATTCTCAATCAAAACAGCAAAAATATGACAGATGGCATTATTACTTTACAAATAGCCAATCTATTCTGCTTAATATGGCAAGCAAGAAATCTAACCAGGATTTGTAATTAAATTCATAACTTGCATTAGTCTTGGTCAAGACTTTAAATCTTTTCCAGGCGTGAAGTCCTATCAAATTACACCAAATTTTATTTTTCCTCTCAAGATCATAATCTGCCTATTAAAATACCTCTCCAGCCAATGAGGTTAGAGCTTCTAACACCTTATGTATAAAATATTAATACACAAAGAAGTGACATAACTATGAAAAAGAAACAAACTACTTCTTGGCAAAGAATATACAACCCACACTTTTTGTCTATTTTTGTTTCTTTCCTAATCTTCTCAGCATTTGGGGAAACAACTCGATATGTGGATTATGCACTGATAACAGTAGCTCACATTAACATCACATTATAGAACAATGCAGTATGCTGGATGGGTATAAAGGAGCCTAGATAAGATCTGTCTCATTTCGCAGAAGAGGAAATCAAGTATTTTCGGGCAGGGTAATGATGCCTGTAAATTTCAGAGTTGACACTCAAACTCAAGTTCAATTTTATTTCCATCAGGCCTACATGATTTTTGAAACTGAAACTCATAGTGCAAGACTTGACAGACAAAAGCTCTTGTCCTTTGAACTGAGAAGTCTTATCTAGCCCTTGAATATTGCAAATAGGCTGTGAACAACCTGATGCCCTATGCCAAAAAGACGAA
>NW_007078537.1:0-818 GCF_000164805.1 Carlito syrichta | reverse complement strand
GGCATGGTAGTGCATGTCTGCAATTCCCAGCTACTGGAAGGCTGAGGTGGAAGTATCACCAGAGAACAGCACGTTGAGGCTGCAGTGGCCGGGAGTGGCCACTGCACTCCAGTCTGGGTGACAGAGTGAGACTCTAACTCAAATTAAAAAAAAAAGAATTAGCGGGACACAGGAAAGCCCATGTGAGTTTTTGTGCAAGGACATAGCTTGTAGTGTAGCAGGAAGACAGAGATCAAGACAACGAGACTATTATAGGAAGTGGCACTTTATTACACCTTCCAGGTTGAGCCCCGCAGAATGGAAGAAGAGGGATCTTATACCCTTGTTTAGGTAAGGGAGGGGGTCGTGTTGAGCGGTTACACATTCTCTTTGGAATTTACAAGGTGGTGTTCAGAAAAATCAGATCTTTTAAAGAACAAATGGTCTCCAGGAAGAGCTGGGCAGCAGAGTCTGCAAGCAGGGTTGTAAACCGTCAACTTCAAAAAGGGGTTTTGGATAAGTCTGTGAATTAGTTATCTTTTGCATTTCTATGAGAGCCATCAGTCTCTGGTCATTGGGTCTTTTCAAACCGGCCTGGCTGGTCTTTAGAGTTTTCCGCTTGACTTTCAAAAGAAAATATCTTTAACTGCTACCAACCCCCTTCCGGGCACATCAGTAGTACAGGGACTAGCAAACATACACTGCTGGCATTAGTACTTTGGGGGAGGACAGGGGATGATCTGCCTGTTTCTTCCCAAACTGGGATACCCACTGACATGGCCGATTTCACAAACATCAATGCAGCAGTTGAGAATGACCCCACACTCAGGGACTTCCTG
>NW_007078536.1:0-1539 GCF_000164805.1 Carlito syrichta | reverse complement strand
TCCTTTGGAAGTTGATATCTTCTGACTGCCAAGTAAGTCAAGTTCACCTTAAACTTACTCTAGGTTGTTTTCAGTGTTATTTTCCCCAAAGTCAGGTCAGTTGTCTATTAGGAGACTTACTTGATGATGGGTGTTTACAAGGAGTCGGTGCTGCCCTCAGAAGAACTCCAGTCAAGCCTTTGAGTCCCCTGTACCTATCTGCCACCCTGAGGAATCCATACTAGCAGCAGAAATTTATCAGACTTGGTGAGAATGGAAAGTGCCATGTCTCAGACTGTGACCTTAAACCTTAGTTCCTAAAATGTGAAACAACACCATTTCTTCCTGTTTTCCAAAACAAGAGCAAATAACTCTAAGCCATACCATTCTTTGAAAGGCTCTCAAGTTACTTTCCTTCAGGCATTTTTGGTACCTGTAATGCTACTTCAAGAATCTCCTCTTCCCACAGGTTGGAATTTCATCAGAGAGAATGCATGTATGGGGCAGGGAGGGTCAGAGCATTTCACCCCATCTCTGAAATAGGAACACCTCAAATCAGCATGGCTGAATCTCACTGTCATTGTCATTAGTATTTCAATAAACAAATGACTTTAAATGCGGTCTTGGGCACCATTGTCACATAAATGTTAAATGCTATTCCTATAATGCTCAGGGAAATAGAGAGGGACTTGTAGGAAAATGCATTTGAGACTGGGCAGCATAGTGAGATTCCATCCCTACAAAAAAATAAAAATAAAAAAAAATTAGCTGAATGTGGTGGAGGGACCTGTAGTCCCAGTAGCTCAGGAGGCTGAAGCAGTAGAATCACTTGAGACTAGGAGAGGGAAGCTGCAGTGAGCTATGATTACACCACTGCACTCCAGCCTGGGTGAAACAACGATACTTTGTCTCAGAAAAAAATATAAATAAACAAAAAGGGAAAATATCCTTTGATAAAAATTATTAAATTTTTGTCCCTTTTTAGAATACCTGACTTTTATCATAGATGTTGTTTTTGAAATTGTAACAACCAATAGTGGTTACATTATAACACAAACTTTATTACATAATAATGGTTGCAGCAACATCTTCCAAAGAATCAGATCTGTATAAGTGCATCTTTAAAACTTATTTATAAATTTACTTCATACACTTTTCCCAATAACTACCAACAGTAATGACCAGAGAGGATGTGAGATACTGGCTTAGGAGTGATGATACAGTTCCCAGCTCTGCACAAACCCAAAGATGATTTACTGCTAAATCCCTCAAAGGAAATTGTATGTGGGATGTGAGAAAGGGGAATGCTAAATGGCATAACTGTGTCTGAGTCTTCCAAGAATGTTTGAAATTTAGACCAGTGTACTGTCATCCATGATTTCATATGTTTTCAACCATCTACATTATTAAAGATAAACACTTGCCTACTAGAAATCCCTTTAGAAAATCTATTGACAAACATACACCCACAAAACACCTCCTGAGTGTATGCATTCCAGGCTTTAAATGAGTGTGTGCACTAGAAGTCACATGTCCATGGGTTAAAATCTACTCAACTGG
>NW_007078535.1:0-743 GCF_000164805.1 Carlito syrichta | reverse complement strand
TTTTCAATCTTTTTTTTTTTTTTTTTTGAGTTGGAGTCTCACTCTGTCACCCAGACTGGAGTGCAGTGGCCGCTCCCGGCCACCGCAGCCTCGACCTGCTGGGCTCCAGCGATCCTTCCGCCTCAGCCTTCCAAGTAGCAGGAATTACAGGCGCTACAGGAATTACGGGCGCTACCACGCCCGGCTGATTTTTTGATTTATTGTAGAGATGAGGTCTCGCCAAGTTGCCCAGACGGGTCTCGAACCCGCGGGCTCAGGCAATCCACTCACCTCAGCCTCTCAAAGGCACGGGATTACAGGCTGAGCCACTGAGCCCGGCTCAATCTTTTTATTTTTTTGAGACCTGTCTCACTATGCTACCCAGGCTGGAGCACAGTGGCTATTCCCAGGTGCAATCCTAGAGCACAACAGCTGATCTCCTGGGCTCAAGCAATGCTCCTGCCCCAGCCTCCCAAGTAGCTGGGACTACAAGTGCCCGCCATTGGGCCCAGCTCTGAATTGAGTTTTAAAATGATTGCTGCTGCTACTGCGTAGAAAATAGTTTGGAGGGGTGGGTCCTGCTGATACATATGATGGCTTTGTGCACACCAGAAAAAGGCTGCTTTCGCGTGGATCCATTAGAAAAGATGTAGTACTTTGTCCTAGCTAGACCAGTGTGAAAGGCGTCAGCCCCTTCAGCCAGTCACTTTGTGCATGCACAGCCGGTGTAATCATGTGGCCATCCTGGGCAGGCAGAGAATGGG